>NW_027288601.1:0-151002 GCF_037038585.1 Patagioenas fasciata
TTGTGGAGACAGTCTGTTTGAAACTGTGTTCCTCAGCGCCCGCTCTTTCTCCCCCGTCGCTCCACACGCCTGGGAGTCCCTTTCTTTCTCTCCACAAGCACGTGTGTTGACTTCGTCGCACATGTGCATCTGCACAAGCGTTGAGCTCAGCAGAGCGTGTCTCTTGACACTTGATGTGCGTTGGCTGTGTCTGCCTGCTCCAGTGAAGAGAGAAACGGGAAATCGTCTTGGTAGAGGCAACAAAGCAAAAGCGAGGCAGGATTGACATCTGCTCAACAGAGACGGATTCCCTGCGCTGACACAGTTCACAGTTACACGAGAAGCAATCTGAGCGGTCCGTCGACCGGAGACGTGTTTCCCAAGAGGTCGTTTAGCGAGTGAACAGCAGTGTGCGCGACTTTCAGGAGTGTGCCTGGAAAGTGCCAGAATCACCAGGAGCATCTGTGCAAAAGCTGCTGCCTCTGTGACCGCATTGAGGCACGTTCGCGTGTCTGCGAGTATATAGACGGCTCTTTCGCGTTCACTCCGAGGGAAACGGTCCGCTATTGCTTCTGTGCGCACAGACGCGATTCCCTTGTCTCTTGCGAACACAGGGAACTCTGTGCATCCAAATCTACAGGCTAAGGACGCGTCTGCATATGTTTTGGTGAACAATCGAGTGTGCGTGTTCTGACAGCTGCCTCTATGCAGACGTCTCCACAGAGCCACTTCTGAATGCCCCGCAGCCCAGGACTGAATGGATACACTAACAAGTGCACCGGTGTGAGCAACCACATATGCAGAAGGACGTCTTTCATCTCACAGAAGCGCGAACGTCTTGGCGTTCAAGCACATGGCAGAAACAAGGTGTGAACAGATGAGCTGCTGCTATTTTCTCCGTTCGGCATGCTTCGTTGTAGCTCTCTTGCCGGTCGCCGGCTTAGCGGCTTGCTTTGCGCGACTAGCTCTGGGGAGAGAAGGAGATAGCGCCGGAAACCTCGCCTTTTGCCTTCTTCGGCGCTGGAACCTGGTTGCTGCGCCTTCTCTTTGTCCATGTGCACACACACGATTCCTCAGCGAAAACCATGCAGAAACCTTTCCACGAGCACCCAGGGATGTGCACCCAGCACCACGTGCACGCACACGCAGCTAGAGAAAAGCACCTACCTTTTCACACACTGATGCCTAAGCAAACGCGTGGCCACACACACGCACACATCCGCAAGCGCGCCTACTCCCATCTACTGAGGGAAAGACGGACGAGCTCTTTGGTTGCTCTTCACAGGCTTGTCCCTGATCTATAGCTGAGGGCAAACACTTGTGTGCTTGTGGGAGAGCCTGTGTCTTTCCTGGAAGCGTTTGGGAGTTTTGCTCAGACGCGTGTTTCCTCAAGTTCAAGAATCAAGATCTAGGATACCTGCAGACAGGTGCCTGTTTGTGTGGAGACAGTCTGTTTGAAACTGTGTTCCTCAGCGCCCGCTCTTTCTCCCCGTCGCTCCACACGCCTGGGAGTCCCTTTCTTTCTCTCCACAAGCACGTGTGTTGACTTCGTCGCACATGTGCATCTGCACAAGCGTTGAGCTCAGCAGAGCGTGTCTCTTGACACTTGATGTGCGTTGGCTGTGTCTGCCTGCTCCAGTGAAGAGAGAAACGGGAAATCATCTTGGTAGAGGCAACAAAGCAAAAGCGAGGCAGGATTGACATCTGCTCAACAGAGACGGATTCCCTGCGCTGACACAGTTCACAGTTACACGAGAAGCAATCTGAGCGGTCCGTCGACCGGAGACGTGTTTCCCAAGAGGTCGTTTAGCGAGTGAACAGCAGTGTGCGCGACTTTCAGGAGTGTGCCTGGAAAGTGCCAGAATCACCAGGAGCATCTGTGCAAAAGCTGCTGCCTCTGTGACCGCATTGAGGCACGTTCGCGTGTCTGCGAGTATATAGACGGCTCTTTCGCGTTCACTCCGAGGGAAACGGTCCGCTATTGCTTCTGTGCGCACAGACGCGATTCCCTTGTCTCTTGCGAACACAGGGAACTCTGTGCATCCAAATCTACAGGCTAAGGACGCGTTCTGCATATGTTTTGGTGAACAATCGAGTGTGCGTGTTCTGACAGCTGCCTCTATGCAGACGTCTCCACAGAGCCACTTCTGAATGCCCCGCAGCCCAGGACTGAATGGATACACTAACAAGTGCACCGGTGTGAGCAACCACATATGCAGAAGGACGTCTTTCATCTCACAGAAGCGCGAACGTCTTGGCGTTCAAGCACATGGCAGAAACAAGGTGTGAACAGATGAGCTGCTGCTATTTTCTCCGTTCGGCATGCTTCGTTGTAGCTCTCTTGCCGGTCGCCGGCTTAGCGGCTTGCTTTGCGCGACTAGCTCTGGGGAGAGAAGGAGATAGCGCCGGAAACCTCGCCTTTTGCCTTCTTCGGCGCTGGAACCTGGTTGCTGCGCCTTCTCTTTGTCCATGTGCACACACACGATTCCTCAGCGAAAACCATGCAGAAACCTTTCCACGAGCACCCAGGGATGTGCACCCAGCACCACGTGCACGCACACGCAGCTAGAGAAAAGCACCTACCTTTTCACACACTGATGCCTAAGCAAACGCGTGGCCACACACACGCACACATCCGCAAGCGCGCCTACTCCCATCTACTGAGGGAAAGACGGACGAGCTCTTTGGTTGCTCTTCACAGGCTTGTCCCTGATCTATAGCTGAGGGCAAACACTTGTGTGCTTGTGGGAGAGCCTGTGTCTTTCCTGGAAGCGTTTGGGAGTTTTGCTCAGACGCGTGTTTCCTCAAGTTCAAGAATCAAGATCTAGGATACCTGCAGACAGGTGCCTGTTTGTGTGGAGACAGTCTGTTTGAAACTGTGTTCCTCAGCGCCCGCTCTTTCTCCCCGTCGCTCCACACGCCTGGGAGTCCCTTTCTTTCTCTCCACAAGCACGTGTGTTGACTTCGTCGCACATGTGCATCTGCACAAGCGTTGAGCTCAGCAGAGCGTGTCTCTTGACACTTGATGTGCGTTGGCTGTGTCTGCCTGCTCCAGTGAAGAGAGAAACGGGAAATCATCTTGGTAGAGGCAACAAAGCAAAAGCGAGGCAGGATTGACATCTGCTCAACAGAGACGGATTCCCTGCGCTGACACAGTTCACAGTTACACGAGAAGCAATCTGAGCGGTCCGTCGACCGGAGACGTGTTTCCCAAGAGGTCGTTTAGCGAGTGAACAGCAGTGTGCGCGACTTTCAGGAGTGTGCCTGGAAAGTGCCAGAATCACCAGGAGCATCTGTGCAAAAGCTGCTGCCTCTGTGACCGCATTGAGGCACGTTCGCGTGTCTGCGAGTATATAGACGGCTCTTTCGCGTTCACTCCGAGGGAAACGGTCCGCTATTGCTTCTGTGCGCACAGACGCGATTCCCTTGTCTCTTGCGAACACAGGGAACTCTGTGCATCCAAATCTACAGGCTAAGGACGCGTCTGCATATGTTTTGGTGAACAATCGAGTGTGCGTGTTCTGACAGCTGCCTCTATGCAGACGTCTCCACAGAGCCACTTCTGAATGCCCCGCAGCCCAGGACTGAATGGATACACTAACAAGTGCACCGGTGTGAGCAACCACATATGCAGAAGGACGTCTTTCATCTCACAGAAGCGCGAACGTCTTGGCGTTCAAGCACATGGCAGAAACAAGGTGTGAACAGATGAGCTGCTGCTATTTTCTCCGTTCGGCATGCTTCGTTGTAGCTCTCTTGCCGGTCGCCGGCTTAGCGGCTTGCTTTGCGCGACTAGCTCTGGGGAGAGAAGGAGATAGCGCCGGAAACCTCGCCTTTTGCCTTCTTCGGCGCTGGAACCTGGTTGCTGCGCCTTCTCTTTGTCCATGTGCACACACACGATTCCTCAGCGAAAACCATGCAGAAACCTTTCCACGAGCACCCAGGGATGTGCACCCAGCACCACGTGCACGCACACGCAGCTAGAGAAAAGCACCTACCTTTTCACACACTGATGCCTAAGCAAACGCGTGGCCACACACACGCACACATCCGCAAGCGCGCCTACTCCCATCTACTGAGGGAAAGACGGACGAGCTCTTTGGTTGCTCTTCACAGGCTTGTCCCTGATCTATAGCTGAGGGCAAACACTTGTGTGCTTGTGGGAGAGCCTGTGTCTTTCCTGGAAGCGTTTGGGAGTTTTGCTCAGACGCGTGTTTCCTCAAGTTCAAGAATCAAGATCTAGGATACCTGCAGACAGGTGCCTGTTTGTGTGGAGACAGTCTGTTTGAAACTGTGTTCCTCAGCGCCCGCTCTTTCTCCCCGTCGCTCCACACGCCTGGGAGTCCCTTTCTTTCTCTCCACAAGCACGTGTGTTGACTTCGTCGCACATGTGCATCTGCACAAGCGTTGAGCTCAGCAGAGCGTGTCTCTTGACACTTGATGTGCGTTGGCTGTGTCTGCCTGCTCCAGTGAAGAGAGAAACGGGAAATCATCTTGGTAGAGGCAACAAAGCAAAAGCGAGGCAGGATTGACATCTGCTCAACAGAGACGGATTCCCTGCGCTGACACAGTTCACAGTTACACGAGAAGCAATCTGAGCGGTCCGTCGACCGGAGACGTGTTTCCCAAGAGGTCGTTTAGCGAGTGAACAGCAGTGTGCGCGACTTTCAGGAGTGTGCCTGGAAAGTGCCAGAATCACCAGGAGCATCTGTGCAAAAGCTGCTGCCTCTGTGACCGCATTGAGGCACGTTCGCGTGTCTGCGAGTATATAGACGGCTCTTTCGCGTTCACTCCGAGGGAAACGGTCCGCTATTGCTTCTGTGCGCACAGACGCGATTCCCTTGTCTCTTGCGAACACAGGGAACTCTGTGCATCCAAATCTACAGGCTAAGGACGCGTCTGCATATGTTTTGGTGAACAATCGAGTGTGCGTGTTCTGACAGCTGCCTCTATGCAGACGTCTCCACAGAGCCACTTCTGAATGCCCCGCAGCCCAGGACTGAATGGATACACTAACAAGTGCACCGGTGTGAGCAACCACATATGCAGAAGGACGTCTTTCATCTCACAGAAGCGCGAACGTCTTGGCGTTCAAGCACATGGCAGAAACAAGGTGTGAACAGATGAGCTGCTGCTATTTTCTCCGTTCGGCATGCTTCGTTGTAGCTCTCTTGCCGGTCGCCGGCTTAGCGGCTTGCTTTGCGCGACTAGCTCTGGGGAGAGAAGGAGATAGCGCCGGAAACCTCGCCTTTTGCCTTCTTCGGCGCTGGAACCTGGTTGCTGCGCCTTCTCTTTGTCCATGTGCACACACACGATTCCTCAGCGAAAACCATGCAGAAACCTTTCCACGAGCACCCAGGGATGTGCACCCAGCACCACGTGCACGCACACGCAGCTAGAGAAAAGCACCTACCTTTTCACACACTGATGCCTAAGCAAACGCGTGGCCACACACACGCACACATCCGCAAGCGCGCCTACTCCCATCTATTGAGGGAAAGACGGACGAGCTCTTTGGTTGCTCTTCACAGGCTTGTCCCTGATCTATAGCTGAGGGCAAACACTTGTGTGCTTGTGGGAGAGCCTGTGTCTTTCCTGGAAGCGTTTGGGAGTTTTGCTCAGACGCGTGTTTCCTCAAGTTCAAGAATCAAGATCTAGGATACCTGCAGACAGGTGCCTGTTTGTGTGGAGACAGTCTGTTTGAAACTGTGTTCCTCAGCGCCCGCTCTTTCTCCCCGTCGCTCCACACGCCTGGGAGTCCCTTTCTTTCTCTCCACAAGCACGTGTGTTGACTTCGTCGCACATGTGCATCTGCACAAGCGTTGAGCTCAGCAGAGCGTGTCTCTTGACACTTGATGTGCGTTGGCTGTGTCTGCCTGCTCCAGTGAAGAGAGAAACGGGAAATCGTCTTGGTAGAGGCAACAAAGCAAAAGCGAGGCAGGATTGACATCTGCTCAACAGAGACGGATTCCCTGCGCTGACACAGTTCACAGTTACACGAGAAGCAATCTGAGCGGTCCGTCGACCGGAGACGTGTTTCCCAAGAGGTCGTTTAGCGAGTGAACAGCAGTGTGCGCGACTTTCAGGAGTGTGCCTGGAAAGTGCCAGAATCACCAGGAGCATCTGTGCAAAAGCTGCTGCCTCTGTGACCGCATTGAGGCACGTTCGCGTGTCTGCGAGTATATAGACGGCTCTTTCGCGTTCACTCCGAGGGAAACGGTCCGCTATTGCTTCTGTGCGCACAGACGCGATTCCCTTGTCTCTTGCGAACACAGGGAACTCTGTGCATCCAAATCTACAGGCTAAGGACGCGTCTGCATATGTTTTGGTGAACAATCGAGTGTGCGTGTTCTGACAGCTGCCTCTATGCAGACGTCTCCACAGAGCCACTTCTGAATGCCCCGCAGCCCAGGACTGAATGGATACACTAACAAGTGCACCGGTGTGAGCAACCACATATGCAGAAGGACGTCTTTCATCTCACAGAAGCGCGAACGTCTTGGCGTTCAAGCACATGGCAGAAACAAGGTGTGAACAGATGAGCTGCTGCTATTTTCTCCGTTCGGCATGCTTCGTTGTAGCTCTCTTGCCGGTCGCCGGCTTAGCGGCTTGCTTTGCGCGACTAGCTCTGGGGAGAGAAGGAGATAGCGCCGGAAACCTCGCCTTTTGCCTTCTTCGGCGCTGGAACCTGGTTGCTGCGCCTTCTCTTTGTCCATGTGCACACACACGATTCCTCAGCGAAAACCATGCAGAAACCTTTCCACGAGCACCCAGGGATGTGCACCCAGCACCACGTGCACGCACACGCAGCTAGAGAAAAGCACCTACCTTTTCACACACTGATGCCTAAGCAAACGCGTGGCCACACACACGCACACATCCGCAAGCGCGCCTACTCCCATCTACTGAGGGAAAGACGGACGAGCTCTTTGGTTGCTCTTCACAGGCTTGTCCCTGATCTATAGCTGAGGGCAAACACTTGTGTGCTTGTGGGAGAGCCTGTGTCTTTCCTGGAAGCGTTTGGGAGTTTTGCTCAGACGCGTGTTTCCTCAAGTTCAAGAATCAAGATCTAGGATACCTGCAGACAGGTGCCTGTTTGTGTGGAGACAGTCTGTTTGAAACTGTGTTCCTCAGCGCCCGCTCTTTCTCCCCGTCGCTCCACACGCCTGGGAGTCCCTTTCTTTCTCTCCACAAGCACGTGTGTTGACTTCGTCGCACATGTGCATCTGCACAAGCGTTGAGCTCAGCAGAGCGTGTCTCTTGACACTTGATGTGCGTTGGCTGTGTCTGCCTGCTCCAGTGAAGAGAGAAACGGGAAATCATCTTGGTAGAGGCAACAAAGCAAAAGCGAGGCAGGATCCACATCTGCTCAACAGAGACGGATTCCCTGCGCTGACACAGTTCACAGTTACACGAGAAGCAATCTGAGCGGTCCGTCGACCGGAGACGTGTTTCCCAAGAGGTCGTTTAGCGAGTGAACAGCAGTGTGCGCGACTTTCAGGAGTGTGCCTGGAAAGTGCCAGAATCACCAGGAGCATCTGTGCAAAAGCTGCTGCCTCTGTGACCGCATTGAGGCACGTTCGCGTGTCTGCGAGTATATAGACGGCTCTTTCGCGTTCACTCCGAGGGAAACGGTCCGCTATTGCTTCTGTGCGCACAGACGCGATTCCCTTGTCTCTTGCGAACACAGGGAACTCTGTGCATCCAAATCTACAGGCTAAGGACGCGTCTGCATATGTTTTGGTGAACAATCGAGTGTGCGTGTTCTGACAGCTGCCTCTATGCAGACGTCTCCACAGAGCCACTTCTGAATGCCCCGCAGCCCAGGACTGAATGGATACACTAACAAGTGCACCGGTGTGAGCAACCACATATGCAGAAGGACGTCTTTCATCTCACAGAAGCGCGAACGTCTTGGCGTTCAAGCACATGGCAGAAACAAGGTGTGAACAGATGAGCTGCTGCTATTTTCTCCGTTCGGCATGCTTCGTTGTAGCTCTCTTGCCGGTCGCCGGCTTAGCGGCTTGCTTTGCGCGACTAGCTCTGGGGAGAGAAGGAGATAGCGCCGGAAACCTCGCCTTTTGCCTTCTTCGGCGCTGGAACCTGGTTGCTGCGCCTTCTCTTTGTCCATGTGCACACACACGATTCCTCAGCGAAAACCATGCAGAAACCTTTCCACGAGCACCCAGGGATGTGCACCCAGCACCACGTGCACGCACACGCAGCTAGAGAAAAGCACCTACCTTTTCACACACTGATGCCTAAGCAAACGCGTGGCCACACACACGCACACATCCGCAAGCGCGCCTACTCCCATCTATTGAGGGAAAGACGGACGAGCTCTTTGGTTGCTCTTCACAGGCTTGTCCCTGATCTATAGCTGAGGGCAAACACTTGTGTGCTTGTGGGAGAGCCTGTGTCTTTCCTGGAAGCGTTTGGGAGTTTTGCTCAGACGCGTGTTTCCTCAAGTTCAAGAATCAAGATCTAGGATACCTGCAGACAGGTGCCTGTTTGTGTGGAGACAGTCTGTTTGAAACTGTGTTCCTCAGCGCCCGCTCTTTCTCCCCGTCGCTCCACACGCCTGGGAGTCCCTTTCTTTCTCTCCACAAGCACGTGTGTTGACTTCGTCGCACATGTGCATCTGCACAAGCGTTGAGCTCAGCAGAGCGTGTCTCTTGACACTTGATGTGCGTTGGCTGTGTCTGCCTGCTCCAGTGAAGAGAGAAACGGGAAATCGTCTTGGTAGAGGCAACAAAGCAAAAGCGAGGCAGGATTGACATCTGCTCAACAGAGACGGATTCCCTGCGCTGACACAGTTCACAGTTACACGAGAAGCAATCTGAGCGGTCCGTCGACCGGAGACGTGTTTCCCAAGAGGTCGTTTAGCGAGTGAACAGCAGTGTGCGCGACTTTCAGGAGTGTGCCTGGAAAGTGCCAGAATCACCAGGAGCATCTGTGCAAAAGCTGCTGCCTCTGTGACCGCATTGAGGCACGTTCGCGTGTCTGCGAGTATATAGACGGCTCTTTCGCGTTCACTCCGAGGGAAACGGTCCGCTATTGCTTCTGTGCGCACAGACGCGATTCCCTTGTCTCTTGCGAACACAGGGAACTCTGTGCATCCAAATCTACAGGCTAAGGACGCGTCTGCATATGTTTTGGTGAACAATCGAGTGTGCGTGTTCTGACAGCTGCCTCTATGCAGACGTCTCCACAGAGCCACTTCTGAATGCCCCGCAGCCCAGGACTGAATGGATACACTAACAAGTGCACCGGTGTGAGCAACCACATATGCAGAAGGACGTCTTTCATCTCACAGAAGCGCGAACGTCTTGGCGTTCAAGCACATGGCAGAAACAAGGTGTGAACAGATGAGCTGCTGCTATTTTCTCCGTTCGGCATGCTTCGTTGTAGCTCTCTTGCCGGTCGCCGGCTTAGCGGCTTGCTTTGCGCGACTAGCTCTGGGGAGAGAAGGAGATAGCGCCGGAAACCTCGCCTTTTGCCTTCTTCGGCGCTGGAACCTGGTTGCTGCGCCTTCTCTTTGTCCATGTGCACACACACGATTCCTCAGCGAAAACCATGCAGAAACCTTTCCACGAGCACCCAGGGATGTGCACCCAGCACCACGTGCACGCACACGCAGCTAGAGAAAAGCACCTACCTTTTCACACACTGATGCCTAAGCAAACGCGTGGCCACACACACGCACACATCCGCAAGCGCGCCTACTCCCATCTACTGAGGGAAAGACGGACGAGCTCTTTGGTTGCTCTTCACAGGCTTGTCCCTGATCTATAGCTGAGGGCAAACACTTGTGTGCTTGTGGGAGAGCCTGTGTCTTTCCTGGAAGCGTTTGGGAGTTTTGCTCAGACGCGTGTTTCCTCAAGTTCAAGAATCAAGATCTAGGATACCTGCAGACAGGTGCCTGTTTGTGTGGAGACAGTCTGTTTGAAACTGTGTTCCTCAGCGCCCGCTCTTTCTCCCCGTCGCTCCACACGCCTGGGAGTCCCTTTCTTTCTCTCCACAAGCACGTGTGTTGACTTCGTCGCACATGTGCATCTGCACAAGCGTTGAGCTCAGCAGAGCGTGTCTCTTGACACTTGATGTGCGTTGGCTGTGTCTGCCTGCTCCAGTGAAGAGAGAAACGGGAAATCATCTTGGTAGAGGCAACAAAGCAAAAGCGAGGCAGGATTGACATCTGCTCAACAGAGACGGATTCCCTGCGCTGACACAGTTCACAGTTACACGAGAAGCAATCTGAGCGGTCCGTCGACCGGAGACGTGTTTCCCAAGAGGTCGTTTAGCGAGTGAACAGCAGTGTGCGCGACTTTCAGGAGTGTGCCTGGAAAGTGCCAGAATCACCAGGAGCATCTGTGCAAAAGCTGCTGCCTCTGTGACCGCATTGAGGCACGTTCGCGTGTCTGCGAGTATATAGACGGCTCTTTCGCGTTCACTCCGAGGGAAACGGTCCGCTATTGCTTCTGTGCGCACAGACGCGATTCCCTTGTCTCTTGCGAACACAGGGAACTCTGTGCATCCAAATCTACAGGCTAAGGACGCGTCTGCATATGTTTTGGTGAACAATCGAGTGTGCGTGTTCTGACAGCTGCCTCTATGCAGACGTCTCCACAGAGCCACTTCTGAATGCCCCGCAGCCCAGGACTGAATGGATACACTAACAAGTGCACCGGTGTGAGCAACCACATATGCAGAAGGACGTCTTTCATCTCACAGAAGCGCGAACGTCTTGGCGTTCAAGCACATGGCAGAAACAAGGTGTGAACAGATGAGCTGCTGCTATTTTCTCCGTTCGGCATGCTTCGTTGTAGCTCTCTTGCCGGTCGCCGGCTTAGCGGCTTGCTTTGCGCGACTAGCTCTGGGGAGAGAAGGAGATAGCGCCGGAAACCTCGCCTTTTGCCTTCTTCGGCGCTGGAACCTGGTTGCTGCGCCTTCTCTTTGTCCATGTGCACACACACGATTCCTCAGCGAAAACCATGCAGAAACCTTTCCACGAGCACCCAGGGATGTGCACCCAGCACCACGTGCACGCACACGCAGCTAGAGAAAAGCACCTACCTTTTCACACACTGATGCCTAAGCAAACGCGTGGCCACACACACGCACACATCCGCAAGCGCGCCTACTCCCATCTATTGAGGGAAAGACGGACGAGCTCTTTGGTTGCTCTTCACAGGCTTGTCCCTGATCTATAGCTGAGGGCAAACACTTGTGTGCTTGTGGGAGAGCCTGTGTCTTTCCTGGAAGCGTTTGGGAGTTTTGCTCAGACGCGTGTTTCCTCAAGTTCAAGAATCAAGATCTAGGATACCTGCAGACAGGTGCCTGTTTGTGTGGAGACAGTCTGTTTGAAACTGTGTTCCTCAGCGCCCGCTCTTTCTCCCCGTCGCTCCACACGCCTGGGAGTCCCTTTCTTTCTCTCCACAAGCACGTGTGTTGACTTCGTCGCACATGTGCATCTGCACAAGCGTTGAGCTCAGCAGAGCGTGTCTCTTGACACTTGATGTGCGTTGGCTGTGTCTGCCTGCTCCAGTGAAGAGAGAAACGGGAAATCATCTTGGTAGAGGCAACAAAGCAAAAGCGAGGCAGGATTGACATCTGCTCAACAGAGACGGATTCCCTGCGCTGACACAGTTCACAGTTACACGAGAAGCAATCTGAGCGGTCCGTCGACCGGAGACGTGTTTCCCAAGAGGTCGTTTAGCGAGTGAACAGCAGTGTGCGCGACTTTCAGGAGTGTGCCTGGAAAGTGCCAGAATCACCAGGAGCATCTGTGCAAAAGCTGCTGCCTCTGTGACCGCATTGAGGCACGTTCGCGTGTCTGCGAGTATATAGACGGCTCTTTCGCGTTCACTCCGAGGGAAACGGTCCGCTATTGCTTCTGTGCGCACAGACGCGATTCCCTTGTCTCTTGCGAACACAGGGAACTCTGTGCATCCAAATCTACAGGCTAAGGACGCGTCTGCATATGTTTTGGTGAACAATCGAGTGTGCGTGTTCTGACAGCTGCCTCTATGCAGACGTCTCCACAGAGCCACTTCTGAATGCCCCGCAGCCCAGGACTGAATGGATACACTAACAAGTGCACCGGTGTGAGCAACCACATATGCAGAAGGACGTCTTTCATCTCACAGAAGCGCGAACGTCTTGGCGTTCAAGCACATGGCAGAAACAAGGTGTGAACAGATGAGCTGCTGCTATTTTCTCCGTTCGGCATGCTTCGTTGTAGCTCTCTTGCCGGTCGCCGGCTTAGCGGCTTGCTTTGCGCGACTAGCTCTGGGGAGAGAAGGAGATAGCGCCGGAAACCTCGCCTTTTGCCTTCTTCGGCGCTGGAACCTGGTTGCTGCGCCTTCTCTTTGTCCATGTGCACACACACGATTCCTCAGCGAAAACCATGCAGAAACCTTTCCACGAGCACCCAGGGATGTGCACCCAGCACCACGTGCACGCACACGCAGCTAGAGAAAAGCACCTACCTTTTCACACACTGATGCCTAAGCAAACGCGTGGCCACACACACGCACACATCCGCAAGCGCGCCTACTCCCATCTATTGAGGGAAAGACGGACGAGCTCTTTGGTTGCTCTTCACAGGCTTGTCCCTGATCTATAGCTGAGGGCAAACACTTGTGTGCTTGTGGGAGAGCCTGTGTCTTTCCTGGAAGCGTTTGGGAGTTTTGCTCAGACGCGTGTTTCCTCAAGTTCAAGAATCAAGATCTAGGATACCTGCAGACAGGTGCCTGTTTGTGTGGAGACAGTCTGTTTGAAACTGTGTTCCTCAGCGCCCGCTCTTTCTCCCCGTCGCTCCACACGCCTGGGAGTCCCTTTCTTTCTCTCCACAAGCACGTGTGTTGACTTCGTCGCACATGTGCATCTGCACAAGCGTTGAGCTCAGCAGAGCGTGTCTCTTGACACTTGATGTGCGTTGGCTGTGTCTGCCTGCTCCAGTGAAGAGAGAAACGGGAAATCATCTTGGTAGAGGCAACAAAGCAAAAGCGAGGCAGGATTGACATCTGCTCAACAGAGACGGATTCCCTGCGCTGACACAGTTCACAGTTACACGAGAAGCAATCTGAGCGGTCCGTCGACCGGAGACGTGTTTCCCAAGAGGTCGTTTAGCGAGTGAACAGCAGTGTGCGCGACTTTCAGGAGTGTGCCTGGAAAGTGCCAGAATCACCAGGAGCATCTGTGCAAAAGCTGCTGCCTCTGTGACCGCATTGAGGCACGTTCGCGTGTCTGCGAGTATATAGACGGCTCTTTCGCGTTCACTCCGAGGGAAACGGTCCGCTATTGCTTCTGTGCGCACAGACGCGATTCCCTTGTCTCTTGCGAACACAGGGAACTCTGTGCATCCAAATCTACAGGCTAAGGACGCGTCTGCATATGTTTTGGTGAACAATCGAGTGTGCGTGTTCTGACAGCTGCCTCTATGCAGACGTCTCCACAGAGCCACTTCTGAATGCCCCGCAGCCCAGGACTGAATGGATACACTAACAAGTGCACCGGTGTGAGCAACCACATATGCAGAAGGACGTCTTTCATCTCACAGAAGCGCGAACGTCTTGGCGTTCAAGCACATGGCAGAAACAAGGTGTGAACAGATGAGCTGCTGCTATTTTCTCCGTTCGGCATGCTTCGTTGTAGCTCTCTTGCCGGTCGCCGGCTTAGCGGCTTGCTTTGCGCGACTAGCTCTGGGGAGAGAAGGAGATAGCGCCGGAAACCTCGCCTTTTGCCTTCTTCGGCGCTGGAACCTGGTTGCTGCGCCTTCTCTTTGTCCATGTGCACACACACGATTCCTCAGCGAAAACCATGCAGAAACCTTTCCACGAGCACCCAGGGATGTGCACCCAGCACCACGTGCACGCACACGCAGCTAGAGAAAAGCACCTACCTTTTCACACACTGATGCCTAAGCAAACGCGTGGCCACACACACGCACACATCCGCAAGCGCGCCTACTCCCATCTATTGAGGGAAAGACGGACGAGCTCTTTGGTTGCTCTTCACAGGCTTGTCCCTGATCTATAGCTGAGGGCAAACACTTGTGTGCTTGTGGGAGAGCCTGTGTCTTTCCTGGAAGCGTTTGGGAGTTTTGCTCAGACGCGTGTTTCCTCAAGTTCAAGAATCAAGATCTAGGATACCTGCAGACAGGTGCCTGTTTGTGTGGAGACAGTCTGTTTGAAACTGTGTTCCTCAGCGCCCGCTCTTTCTCCCCGTCGCTCCACACGCCTGGGAGTCCCTTTCTTTCTCTCCACAAGCACGTGTGTTGACTTCGTCGCACATGTGCATCTGCACAAGCGTTGAGCTCAGCAGAGCGTGTCTCTTGACACTTGATGTGCGTTGGCTGTGTCTGCCTGCTCCAGTGAAGAGAGAAACGGGAAATCGTCTTGGTAGAGGCAACAAAGCAAAAGCGAGGCAGGATTGACATCTGCTCAACAGAGACGGATTCCCTGCGCTGACACAGTTCACAGTTACACGAGAAGCAATCTGAGCGGTCCGTCGACCGGAGACGTGTTTCCCAAGAGGTCGTTTAGCGAGTGAACAGCAGTGTGCGCGACTTTCAGGAGTGTGCCTGGAAAGTGCCAGAATCACCAGGAGCATCTGTGCAAAAGCTGCTGCCTCTGTGACCGCATTGAGGCACGTTCGCGTGTCTGCGAGTATATAGACGGCTCTTTCGCGTTCACTCCGAGGGAAACGGTCCGCTATTGCTTCTGTGCGCACAGACGCGATTCCCTTGTCTCTTGCGAACACAGGGAACTCTGTGCATCCAAATCTACAGGCTAAGGACGCGTCTGCATATGTTTTGGTGAACAATCGAGTGTGCGTGTTCTGACAGCTGCCTCTATGCAGACGTCTCCACAGAGCCACTTCTGAATGCCCCGCAGCCCAGGACTGAATGGATACACTAACAAGTGCACCGGTGTGAGCAACCACATATGCAGAAGGACGTCTTTCATCTCACAGAAGCGCGAACGTCTTGGCGTTCAAGCACATGGCAGAAACAAGGTGTGAACAGATGAGCTGCTGCTATTTTCTCCGTTCGGCATGCTTCGTTGTAGCTCTCTTGCCGGTCGCCGGCTTAGCGGCTTGCTTTGCGCGACTAGCTCTGGGGAGAGAAGGAGATAGCGCCGGAAACCTCGCCTTTTGCCTTCTTCGGCGCTGGAACCTGGTTGCTGCGCCTTCTCTTTGTCCATGTGCACACACACGATTCCTCAGCGAAAACCATGCAGAAACCTTTCCACGAGCACCCAGGGATGTGCACCCAGCACCACGTGCACGCACACGCAGCTAGAGAAAAGCACCTACCTTTTCACACACTGATGCCTAAGCAAACGCGTGGCCACACACACGCACACATCCGCAAGCGCGCCTACTCCCATCTACTGAGGGAAAGACGGACGAGCTCTTTGGTTGCTCTTCACAGGCTTGTCCCTGATCTATAGCTGAGGGCAAACACTTGTGTGCTTGTGGGAGAGCCTGTGTCTTTCCTGGAAGCGTTTGGGAGTTTTGCTCAGACGCGTGTTTCCTCAAGTTCAAGAATCAAGATCTAGGATACCTGCAGACAGGTGCCTGTTTGTGTGGAGACAGTCTGTTTGAAACTGTGTTCCTCAGCGCCCGCTCTTTCTCCCCGTCGCTCCACACGCCTGGGAGTCCCTTTCTTTCTCTCCACAAGCACGTGTGTTGACTTCGTCGCACATGTGCATCTGCACAAGCGTTGAGCTCAGCAGAGCGTGTCTCTTGACACTTGATGTGCGTTGGCTGTGTCTGCCTGCTCCAGTGAAGAGAGAAACGGGAAATCGTCTTGGTAGAGGCAACAAAGCAAAAGCGAGGCAGGATTGACATCTGCTCAACAGAGACGGATTCCCTGCGCTGACACAGTTCACAGTTACACGAGAAGCAATCTGAGCGGTCCGTCGACCGGAGACGTGTTTCCCAAGAGGTCGTTTAGCGAGTGAACAGCAGTGTGCGCGACTTTCAGGAGTGTGCCTGGAAAGTGCCAGAATCACCAGGAGCATCTGTGCAAAAGCTGCTGCCTCTGTGACCGCATTGAGGCACGTTCGCGTGTCTGCGAGTATATAGACGGCTCTTTCGCGTTCACTCCGAGGGAAACGGTCCGCTATTGCTTCTGTGCGCACAGACGCGATTCCCTTGTCTCTTGCGAACACAGGGAACTCTGTGCATCCAAATCTACAGGCTAAGGACGCGTCTGCATATGTTTTGGTGAACAATCGAGTGTGCGTGTTCTGACAGCTGCCTCTATGCAGACGTCTCCACAGAGCCACTTCTGAATGCCCCGCAGCCCAGGACTGAATGGATACACTAACAAGTGCACCGGTGTGAGCAACCACATATGCAGAAGGACGTCTTTCATCTCACAGAAGCGCGAACGTCTTGGCGTTCAAGCACATGGCAGAAACAAGGTGTGAACAGATGAGCTGCTGCTATTTTCTCCGTTCGGCATGCTTCGTTGTAGCTCTCTTGCCGGTCGCCGGCTTAGCGGCTTGCTTTGCGCGACTAGCTCTGGGGAGAGAAGGAGATAGCGCCGGAAACCTCGCCTTTTGCCTTCTTCGGCGCTGGAACCTGGTTGCTGCGCCTTCTCTTTGTCCATGTGCACACACACGATTCCTCAGCGAAAACCATGCAGAAACCTTTCCACGAGCACCCAGGGATGTGCACCCAGCACCACGTGCACGCACACGCAGCTAGAGAAAAGCACCTACCTTTTCACACACTGATGCCTAAGCAAACGCGTGGCCACACACACGCACACATCCGCAAGCGCGCCTACTCCCATCTACTGAGGGAAAGACGGACGAGCTCTTTGGTTGCTCTTCACAGGCTTGTCCCTGATCTATAGCTGAGGGCAAACACTTGTGTGCTTGTGGGAGAGCCTGTGTCTTTCCTGGAAGCGTTTGGGAGTTTTGCTCAGACGCGTGTTTCCTCAAGTTCAAGAATCAAGATCTAGGATACCTGCAGACAGGTGCCTGTTTGTGTGGAGACAGTCTGTTTGAAACTGTGTTCCTCAGCGCCCGCTCTTTCTCCCCGTCGCTCCACACGCCTGGGAGTCCCTTTCTTTCTCTCCACAAGCACGTGTGTTGACTTCGTCGCACATGTGCATCTGCACAAGCGTTGAGCTCAGCAGAGCGTGTCTCTTGACACTTGATGTGCGTTGGCTGTGTCTGCCTGCTCCAGTGAAGAGAGAAACGGGAAATCGTCTTGGTAGAGGCAACAAAGCAAAAGCGAGGCAGGATTGACATCTGCTCAACAGAGACGGATTCCCTGCGCTGACACAGTTCACAGTTACACGAGAAGCAATCTGAGCGGTCCGTCGACCGGAGACGTGTTTCCCAAGAGGTCGTTTAGCGAGTGAACAGCAGTGTGCGCGACTTTCAGGAGTGTGCCTGGAAAGTGCCAGAATCACCAGGAGCATCTGTGCAAAAGCTGCTGCCTCTGTGACCGCATTGAGGCACGTTCGCGTGTCTGCGAGTATATAGACGGCTCTTTCGCGTTCACTCCGAGGGAAACGGTCCGCTATTGCTTCTGTGCGCACAGACGCGATTCCCTTGTCTCTTGCGAACACAGGGAACTCTGTGCATCCAAATCTACAGGCTAAGGACGCGTCTGCATATGTTTTGGTGAACAATCGAGTGTGCGTGTTCTGACAGCTGCCTCTATGCAGACGTCTCCACAGAGCCACTTCTGAATGCCCCGCAGCCCAGGACTGAATGGATACACTAACAAGTGCACCGGTGTGAGCAACCACATATGCAGAAGGACGTCTTTCATCTCACAGAAGCGCGAACGTCTTGGCGTTCAAGCACATGGCAGAAACAAGGTGTGAACAGATGAGCTGCTGCTATTTTCTCCGTTCGGCATGCTTCGTTGTAGCTCTCTTGCCGGTCGCCGGCTTAGCGGCTTGCTTTGCGCGACTAGCTCTGGGGAGAGAAGGAGATAGCGCCGGAAACCTCGCCTTTTGCCTTCTTCGGCGCTGGAACCTGGTTGCTGCGCCTTCTCTTTGTCCATGTGCACACACACGATTCCTCAGCGAAAACCATGCAGAAACCTTTCCACGAGCACCCAGGGATGTGCACCCAGCACCACGTGCACGCACACGCAGCTAGAGAAAAGCACCTACCTTTTCACACACTGATGCCTAAGCAAACGCGTGGCCACACACACGCACACATCCGCAAGCGCGCCTACTCCCATCTATTGAGGGAAAGACGGACGAGCTCTTTGGTTGCTCTTCACAGGCTTGTCCCTGATCTATAGCTGAGGGCAAACACTTGTGTGCTTGTGGGAGAGCCTGTGTCTTTCCTGGAAGCGTTTGGGAGTTTTGCTCAGACGCGTGTTTCCTCAAGTTCAAGAATCAAGATCTAGGATACCTGCAGACAGGTGCCTGTTTGTGTGGAGACAGTCTGTTTGAAACTGTGTTCCTCAGCGCCCGCTCTTTCTCCCCGTCGCTCCACACGCCTGGGAGTCCCTTTCTTTCTCTCCACAAGCACGTGTGTTGACTTCGTCGCACATGTGCATCTGCACAAGCGTTGAGCTCAGCAGAGCGTGTCTCTTGACACTTGATGTGCGTTGGCTGTGTCTGCCTGCTCCAGTGAAGAGAGAAACGGGAAATCGTCTTGGTAGAGGCAACAAAGCAAAAGCGAGGCAGGATTGACATCTGCTCAACAGAGACGGATTCCCTGCGCTGACACAGTTCACAGTTACACGAGAAGCAATCTGAGCGGTCCGTCGACCGGAGACGTGTTTCCCAAGAGGTCGTTTAGCGAGTGAACAGCAGTGTGCGCGACTTTCAGGAGTGTGCCTGGAAAGTGCCAGAATCACCAGGAGCATCTGTGCAAAAGCTGCTGCCTCTGTGACCGCATTGAGGCACGTTCGCGTGTCTGCGAGTATATAGACGGCTCTTTCGCGTTCACTCCGAGGGAAACGGTCCGCTATTGCTTCTGTGCGCACAGACGCGATTCCCTTGTCTCTTGCGAACACAGGGAACTCTGTGCATCCAAATCTACAGGCTAAGGACGCGTCTGCATATGTTTTGGTGAACAATCGAGTGTGCGTGTTCTGACAGCTGCCTCTATGCAGACGTCTCCACAGAGCCACTTCTGAATGCCCCGCAGCCCAGGACTGAATGGATACACTAACAAGTGCACCGGTGTGAGCAACCACATATGCAGAAGGACGTCTTTCATCTCACAGAAGCGCGAACGTCTTGGCGTTCAAGCACATGGCAGAAACAAGGTGTGAACAGATGAGCTGCTGCTATTTTCTCCGTTCGGCATGCTTCGTTGTAGCTCTCTTGCCGGTCGCCGGCTTAGCGGCTTGCTTTGCGCGACTAGCTCTGGGGAGAGAAGGAGATAGCGCCGGAAACCTCGCCTTTTGCCTTCTTCGGCGCTGGAACCTGGTTGCTGCGCCTTCTCTTTGTCCATGTGCACACACACGATTCCTCAGCGAAAACCATGCAGAAACCTTTCCACGAGCACCCAGGGATGTGCACCCAGCACCACGTGCACGCACACGCAGCTAGAGAAAAGCACCTACCTTTTCACACACTGAAGCCTAAGCAAACGCGTGGCCACACACACGCACACATCCGCAAGCGCGCCTACTCCCATCTATTGAGGGAAAGACGGACGAGCAACGTCCTGACAGGCTTGAGGGGAAAAACGTCCGTTGACGGTTGGCGTACTGCACGCCCGCCTACGGGGCTGCAGGGGAATCCACATTTGGAAGGTACCTGAAGATGTGTGCCTGTTCTTGGAGCTCCGCTAGTAGGGTATCAAAGACACTCGTAGGCAGTACTGAATGCTGCTCCGTGCTACTTCTCCTCCGCTGGCAAATGCTTCACAGTCGCCCTAGGAAAGACGTTTAACAATCGATCTCCAAGAGGAACGAAACACATGATGCCATAAGGCGAAAGAATAGCAGGGCATCTCTTCACAGGCTTGTCCCTGATCTATAGCTGAGGGCAAACACTTGTGTGCTTGTGGGAGAGCCTGTGTCTTTCCTGGAAGCGTTTGGGAGTTTTGCTCAGACGCGTGTTTCCTCAAGTTCAAGAATCAAGATCTAGGATACCTGCAGACAGGTGCCTGTTTGTGTGGAGACAGTCTGTTTGAAACTGTGTTCCTCAGCGCCCGCTCTTTCTCCCCGTCGCTCCACACGCCTGGGAGTCCCTTTCTTTCTCTCCACAAGCACGTGTGTTGACTTCGTCGCACATGTGCATCTGCACAAGCGTTGAGCTCAGCAGAGCGTGTCTCTTGACACTTGATGTGCGTTGGCTGTGTCTGCCTGCTCCAGTGAAGAGAGAAACGGGAAATCATCTTGGTAGAGGCAACAAAGCAAAAGCGAGGCAGGATCCACATCTGCTCAACAGAGACGGATTCCCTGCGCTGACACAGTTCACAGTTACACGAGAAGCAATCTGAGCGGTCCGTCGACCGGAGACGTGTTTCCCAAGAGGTCGTTTAGCGAGTGAACAGCAGTGTGCGCGACTTTCAGGAGTGTGCCTGGAAAGTGCCAGAATCACCAGGAGCATCTGTGCAAAAGCTGCTGCCTCTGTGACCGCATTGAGGCACGTTCGCGTGTCTGCGAGTATATAGACGGCTCTTTCGCGTTCACTCCGAGGGAAACGGTCCGCTATTGCTTCTGTGCGCACAGACGCGATTCCCTTGTCTCTTGCGAACACAGGGAACTCTGTGCATCCAAATCTACAGGCTAAGGACGCGTCTGCATATGTTTTGGTGAACAATCGAGTGTGCGTGTTCTGACAGCTGCCTCTATGCAGACGTCTCCACAGAGCCACTTCTGAATGCCCCGCAGCCCAGGACTGAATGGATACACTAACAAGTGCACCGGTGTGAGCAAGCACATATGCAGAAGGACGTCTTTCATCTCACAGAAGCGCGAACGTCTTGGCGTTCAAGCACATGGCAGAAACAAGGTGTGAACAGATGAGCTGCTGCTATTTTCTCCGTTCGGCATGCTTCGTTGTAGCTCTCTTGCCGGTCGCCGGCTTAGCGGCTTGCTTTGCGCGACTAGCTCTGGGGAGAGAAGGAGATAGCGCCGGAAACCTCGCCTTTTGCCTTCTTCGGCGCTGGAACCTGGTTGCTGCGCCTTCTCTTTGTCCATGTGCACACACACGATTCCTCAGCGAAAACCATGCAGAAACCTTTCCACGAGCACCCAGGGATGTGCACCCAGCACCACGTGCACGCACACGCAGCTAGAGAAAAGCACCTACCTTTTCACACACTGATGCCTAAGCAAACGCGTGGCCACACACACGCACACATCCGCAAGCGCGCCTACTCCCATCTATTGAGGGAAAGACGGACGAGCTCTTTGGTTGCTCTTCACAGGCTTGTCCCTGATCTATAGCTGAGGGCAAACACTTGTGTGCTTGTGGGAGAGCCTGTGTCTTTCCTGGAAGCGTTTGGGAGTTTTGCTCAGACGCGTGTTTCCTCAAGTTCAAGAATCAAGATCTAGGATACCTGCAGACAGGTGCCTGTTTGTGTGGAGACAGTCTGTTTGAAACTGTGTTCCTCAGCGCCCGCTCTTTCTCCCCGTCGCTCCACACGCCTGGGAGTCCCTTTCTTTCTCTCCACAAGCACGTGTGTTGACTTCGTCGCACATGTGCATCTGCACAAGCGTTGAGCTCAGCAGAGCGTGTCTCTTGACACTTGATGTGCGTTGGCTGTGTCTGCCTGCTCCAGTGAAGAGAGAAACGGGAAATCATCTTGGTAGAGGCAACAAAGCAAAGGCGAGGCAGGATTGACATCTGCTCAACAGAGACGGATTCCCTGCGCTGACACAGTTCACAGTTACACGAGAAGCAATCTGAGCGGTCCGTCGACTGGAGACGTGTTTCCCAAGAGGTCGTTTAGCGAGTGAACAGCAGTGTGCGCGACTTTCAGGAGTGTGCCTGGAAAGTGCCAGAATCACCAGGAGCATCTGTGCAAAAGCTGCTGCCTCTGTGACCGCATTGAGGCACGTTCGCGTGTCTGCGAGTATATAGACGGCTCTTTCGCGTTCACTCCGAGGGAAACGGTCCGCTATTGCTTCTGTGCGCACAGACGCGATTCCCTTGTCTCTTGCGAACACAGGGAACTCTGTGCATCCAAATCTACAGGCTAAGGACGCGTCTGCATATGTTTTGGTGAACAATCGAGTGTGCGTGTTCTGACAGCTGCCTCTATGCAGACGTCTCCACAGAGCCACTTCTGAATGCCCCGCAGCCCAGGACTGAATGGATACACTAACAAGTGCACCGGTGTGAGCAACCACATATGCAGAAGGACGTCTTTCATCTCACAGAAGCGCGAACGTCTTGGCGTTCAAGCACATGGCAGAAACAAGGTGTGAACAGATGAGCTGCTGCTATTTTCTCCGTTCGGCATGCTTCGTTGTAGCTCTCTTGCCGGTCGCCGGCTTAGCGGCTTGCTTTGCGCGACTAGCTCTGGGGAGAGAAGGAGATAGCGCCGGAAACCTCGCCTTTTGCCTTCTTCGGCGCTGGAACCTGGTTGCTGCGCCTTCTCTTTGTCCATGTGCACACACACGATTCCTCAGCGAAAACCATGCAGAAACCTTTCCACGAGCACCCAGGGATGTGCACCCAGCACCACGTGCACGCACACGCAGCTAGAGAAAAGCACCTACCTTTTCACACACTGATGCCTAAGCAAACGCGTGGCCACACACACGCACACATCCGCAAGCGCGCCTACTCCCATCTATTGAGGGAAAGACGGACGAGCTCTTTGGTTGCTCTTCACAGGCTTGTCCCTGATCTATAGCTGAGGGCAAACACTTGTGTGCTTGTGGGAGAGCCTGTGTCTTTCCTGGAAGCGTTTGGGAGTTTTGCTCAGACGCGTGTTTCCTCAAGTTCAAGAATCAAGATCTAGGATACCTGCAGACAGGTGCCTGTTTGTGTGGAGACAGTCTGTTTGAAACTGTGTTCCTCAGCGCCCGCTCTTTCTCCCCGTCGCTCCACACGCCTGGGAGTCCCTTTCTTTCTCTCCACAAGCACGTGTGTTGACTTCGTCGCACATGTGCATCTGCACAAGCGTTGAGCTCAGCAGAGCGTGTCTCTTGACACTTGATGTGCGTTGGCTGTGTCTGCCTGCTCCAGTGAAGAGAGAAACGGGAAATCATCTTGGTAGAGGCAAGAAAGCAAAGGCGAGGCAGGATTGACATCTGCTCAACAGAAACGGATTCCCTGCGCTGACACAGTTCACAGTTACACGAGAAGCAATCTGAGCGGTCCGTCGACCGGAGACGTGTTTCCCAAGAGGTCGTTTAGCGAGTGAACAGCAGTGTGCGCGACTTTCAGGAGTGTGCCTGGAAAGTGCCAGAATCACCAGGAGCATCTGTGCAAAAGCTGCTGCCTCTGTGACCGCATTGAGGCACGTTCGCGTGTCTGCGAGTATATAGACGGCTCTTTCGCGTTCACTCCGAGGGAAACGGTCCGCTATTGCTTCTGTGCGCACAGACGCGATTCCCTTGTCTCTTGCGAACACAGGGAACTCTGTGCATCCAAATCTACAGGCTAAGGACGCGTCTGCATATGTTTTGGTGAACAATCGAGTGTGCGTGTTCTGACAGCTGCCTCTATGCAGACGTCTCCACAGAGCCACTTCTGAATGCCCCGCAGCCCAGGACTGAATGGATACACTAACAAGTGCACCGGTGTGAGCAACCACATATGCAGAAGGACGTCTTTCATCTCACAGAAGCGCGAACGTCTTGGCGTTCAAGCACATGGCAGAAACAAGGTGTGAACAGATGAGCTGCTGCTATTTTCTCCGTTCGGCATGCTTCGTTGTAGCTCTCTTGCCGGTCGCCGGCTTAGCGGCTTGCTTTGCGCGACTAGCTCTGGGGAGAGAAGGAGATAGCGCCGGAAACCTCGCCTTTTGCCTTCTTCGGCGCTGGAACCTGGTTGCTGCGCCTTCTCTTTGTCCATGTGCACACACACGATTCCTCAGCGAAAACCATGCAGAAACCTTTCCACGAGCACCCAGGGATGTGCACCCAGCACCACGTGCACGCACACGCAGCTAGAGAAAAGCACCTACCTTTTCACACACTGATGCCTAAGCAAACGCGTGGCCACACACACGCACACATCCGCAAGCGCGCCTACTCCCATCTATTGAGGGAAAGACGGACGAGCTCTTTGGTTGCTCTTCACAGGCTTGTCCCTGATCTATAGCTGAGGGCAAACACTTGTGTGCTTGTGGGAGAGCCTGTGTCTTTCCTGGAAGCGTTTGGGAGTTTTGCTCAGACGCGTGTTTCCTCAAGTTCAAGAATCAAGATCTAGGATACCTGCAGACAGGTGCCTGTTTGTGTGGAGACAGTCTGTTTGAAACTGTGTTCCTCAGCGCCCGCTCTTTCTCCCCGTCGCTCCACACGCCTGGGAGTCCCTTTCTTTCTCTCCACAAGCACGTGTGTTGACTTCGTCGCACATGTGCATCTGCACAAGCGTTGAGCTCAGCAGAGCGTGTCTCTTGACACTTGATGTGCGTTGGCTGTGTCTGCCTGCTCCAGTGAAGAGAGAAACGGGAAATCATCTTGGTAGAGGCAACAAAGCAAAGGCGAGGCAGGATTGACATCTGCTCAACAGAGACGGATTCCCTGCGCTGACACAGTTCACAGTTACACGAGAAGCAATCTGAGCGGTCCGTCGACCGGAGACGTGTTTCCCAAGAGGTCGTTTAGCGAGTGAACAGCAGTGTGCGCGACTTTCAGGAGTGTGCCTGGAAAGTGCCAGAATCACCAGGAGCATCTGTGCAAAAGCTGCTGCCTCTGTGACCGCATTGAGGCACGTTCGCGTGTCTGCGAGTATATAGACGGCTCTTTCGCGTTCACTCCGAGGGAAACGGTCCGCTATTGCTTCTGTGCGCACAGACGCGATTCCCTTGTCTCTTGCGAACACAGGGAACTCTGTGCATCCAAATCTACAGGCTAAGGACGCGTCTGCATATGTTTTGGTGAACAATCGAGTGTGCGTGTTCTGACAGCTGCCTCTATGCAGACGTCTCCACAGAGCCACTTCTGAATGCCCCGCAGCCCAGGACTGAATGGATACACTAACAAGTGCACCGGTGTGAGCAACCACATATGCAGAAGGACGTCTTTCATCTCACAGAAGCGCGAACGTCTTGGCGTTCAAGCACATGGCAGAAACAAGGTGTGAACAGATGAGCTGCTGCTATTTTCTCCGTTCGGCATGCTTCGTTGTAGCTCTCTTGCCGGTCGCCGGCTTAGCGGCTTGCTTTGCGCGACTAGCTCTGGGGAGAGAAGGAGATAGCGCCGGAAACCTCGCCTTTTGCCTTCTTCGGCGCTGGAACCTGGTTGCTGCGCCTTCTCTTTGTCCATGTGCACACACACGATTCCTCAGCGAAAACCATGCAGAAACCTTTCCACGAGCACCCAGGGATGTGCACCCAGCACCACGTGCACGCACACGCAGCTAGAGAAAAGCACCTACCTTTTCACACACTGATGCCTAAGCAAACGCGTGGCCACACACACGCACACATCCGCAAGCGCGCCTACTCCCATCTATTGAGGGAAAGACGGACGAGCTCTTTGGTTGCTCTTCACAGGCTTGTCCCTGATCTATAGCTGAGGGCAAACACTTGTGTGCTTGTGGGAGAGCCTGTGTCTTTCCTGGAAGCGTTTGGGAGTTTTGCTCAGACGCGTGTTTCCTCAAGTTCAAGAATCAAGATCTAGGATACCTGCAGACAGGTGCCTGTTTGTGTGGAGACAGTCTGTTTGAAACTGTGTTCCTCAGCGCCCGCTCTTTCTCCCCGTCGCTCCACACGCCTGGGAGTCCCTTTCTTTCTCTCCACAAGCACGTGTGTTGACTTCGTCGCACATGTGCATCTGCACAAGCGTTGAGCTCAGCAGAGCGTGTCTCTTGACACTTGATGTGCGTTGGCTGTGTCTGCCTGCTCCAGTGAAGAGAGAAACGGGAAATCATCTTGGTAGAGGCAACAAAGCAAAAGCGAGGCAGGATTGACATCTGCTCAACAGAGACGGATTCCCTGCGCTGACACAGTTCACAGTTACACGAGAAGCAATCTGAGCGGTCCGTCGACCGGAGACGTGTTTCCCAAGAGGTCGTTTAGCGAGTGAACAGCAGTGTGCGCGACTTTCAGGAGTGTGCCTGGAAAGTGCCAGAATCACCAGGAGCATCTGTGCAAAAGCTGCTGCCTCTGTGACCGCATTGAGGCACGTTCGCGTGTCTGCGAGTATATAGACGGCTCTTTCGCGTTCACTCCGAGGGAAACGGTCCGCTATTGCTTCTGTGCGCACAGACGCGATTCCCTTGTCTCTTGCGAACACAGGGAACTCTGTGCATCCAAATCTACAGGCTAAGGACGCGTCTGCATATGTTTTGGTGAACAATCGAGTGTGCGTGTTCTGACAGCTGCCTCTATGCAGACGTCTCCACAGAGCCACTTCTGAATGCCCCGCAGCCCAGGACTGAATGGATACACTAACAAGTGCACCGGTGTGAGCAACCACATATGCAGAAGGACGTCTTTCATCCCACAGAAGCGCGAACGTCTTGGCGTTCAAGCACATGGCAGAAACAAGGTGTGAACAGATGAGCTGCTGCTATTTTCTCCGTTCGGCATGCTTCGTTGTAGCTCTCTTGCCGGTCGCCGGCTTAGCGGCTTGCTTTGCGCGACTAGCTCTGGGGAGAGAAGGAGATAGCGCCGGAAACCTCGCCTTTTGCCTTCTTCGGCGCTGGAACCTGGTTGCTGCGCCTTCTCTTTGTCCATGTGCACACACACGATTCCTCAGCGAAAACCATGCAGAAACCTTTCCACGAGCACCCAGGGATGTGCACCCAGCACCACGTGCACGCACACGCAGCTAGAGAAAAGCACCTACCTTTTCACACACTGATGCCTAAGCAAACGCGTGGCCACACACACGCACACATCCGCAAGCGCGCCTACTCCCATCTATTGAGGGAAAGACGGACGAGCTCTTTGGTTGCTCTTCACAGGCTTGTCCCTGATCTATAGCTGAGGGCAAACACTTGTGTGCTTGTGGGAGAGCCTGTGTCTTTCCTGGAAGCGTTTGGGAGTTTTGCTCAGACGCGTGTTTCCTCAAGTTCAAGAATCAAGATCTAGGATACCTGCAGACAGGTGCCTGTTTGTGTGGAGACAGTCTGTTTGAAACTGTGTTCCTCAGCGCCCGCTCTTTCTCCCCGTCGCTCCACACGCCTGGGAGTCCCTTTCTTTCTCTCCACAAGCACGTGTGTTGACTTCGTCGCACATGTGCATCTGCACAAGCGTTGAGCTCAGCAGAGCGTGTCTCTTGACACTTGATGTGCGTTGGCTGTGTCTGCCTGCTCCAGTGAAGAGAGAAACGGGAAATCATCTTGGTAGAGGCAACAAAGCAAAGGCGAGGCAGGATTGACATCTGCTCAACAGAGACGGATTCCCTGCGCTGACACAGTTCACAGTTACACGAGAAGCAATCTGAGCGGTCCGTCGACCGGAGACGTGTTTCCCAAGAGGTCGTTTAGCGAGTGAACAGCAGTGTGCGCGACTTTCAGGAGTGTGCCTGGAAAGTGCCAGAATCACCAGGAGCATCTGTGCAAAAGCTGCTGCCTCTGTGACCGCATTGAGGCACGTTCGCGTGTCTGCGAGTATATAGACGGCTCTTTCGCGTTCACTCCGAGGGAAACGGTCCGCTATTGCTTCTGTGCGCACAGACGCGATTCCCTTGTCTCTTGCGAACACAGGGAACTCTGTGCATCCAAATCTACAGGCTAAGGACGCGTCTGCATATGTTTTGGTGAACAATCGAGTGTGCGTGTTCTGACAGCTGCCTCTATGCAGACGTCTCCACAGAGCCACTTCTGAATGCCCCGCAGCCCAGGACTGAATGGATACACTAACAAGTGCACCGGTGTGAGCAACCACATATGCAGAAGGACGTCTTTCATCTCACAGAAGCGCGAACGTCTTGGCGTTCAAGCACATGGCAGAAACAAGGTGTGAACAGATGAGCTGCTGCTATTTTCTCCGTTCGGCATGCTTCGTTGTAGCTCTCTTGCCGGTCGCCGGCTTAGCGGCTTGCTTTGCGCGACTAGCTCTGGGGAGAGAAGGAGATAGCGCCGGAAACCTCGCCTTTTGCCTTCTTCGGCGCTGGAACCTGGTTGCTGCGCCTTCTCTTTGTCCATGTGCACACACACGATTCCTCAGCGAAAACCATGCAGAAACCTTTCCACGAGCACCCAGGGATGTGCACCCAGCACCACGTGCACGCACACGCAGCTAGAGAAAAGCACCTACCTTTTCACACACTGATGCCTAAGCAAACGCGTGGCCACACACACGCACACATCCGCAAGCGCGCCTACTCCCATCTACTGAGAGAAAGACGGACGAGCTCTTTGGTTGCTCTTCACAGGCTTGTCCCTGATCTATAGCTGAGGGCAAACACTTGTGTGCTTGTGGGAGAGCCTGTGTCTTTCCTGGAAGCGTTTGGGAGTTTTGCTCAGACGCGTGTTTCCTCAAGTTCAAGAATCAAGATCTAGGATACCTGCAGACAGGTGCCTGTTTGTGTGGAGACAGTCTGTTTGAAACTGTGTTCCTCAGCGCCCGCTCTTTCTCCCCGTCGCTCCACACGCCTGGGAGTCCCTTTCTTTCTCTCCACAAGCACGTGTGTTGACTTCGTCGCACATGTGCATCTGCACAAGCGTTGAGCTCAGCAGAGCGTGTCTCTTGACACTTGATGTGCGTTGGCTGTGTCTGCCTGCTCCAGTGAAGAGAGAAACGGGAAATCATCTTGGTAGAGGCAACAAAGCAAAAGCGAGGCAGGATTGACATCTGCTCAACAGAGACGGATTCCCTGCGCTGACACAGTTCACAGTTACACGAGAAGCAATCTGAGCGGTCCGTCGACCGGAGACGTGTTTCCCAAGAGGTCGTTTAGCGAGTGAACAGCAGTGTGCGCGACTTTCAGGAGTGTGCCTGGAAAGTGCCAGAATCACCAGGAGCATCTGTGCAAAAGCTGCTGCCTCTGTGACCGCATTGAGGCACGTTCGCGTGTCTGCGAGTATATAGACGGCTCTTTCGCGTTCACTCCGAGGGAAACGGTCCGCTATTGCTTCTGTGCGCACAGACGCGATTCCCTTGTCTCTTGCGAACACAGGGAACTCTGTGCATCCAAATCTACAGGCTAAGGACGCGTCTGCATATGTTTTGGTGAACAATCGAGTGTGCGTGTTCTGACAGCTGCCTCTATGCAGACGTCTCCACAGAGCCACTTCTGAATGCCCCGCAGCCCAGGACTGAATGGATACACTAACAAGTGCACCGGTGTGAGCAACCACATATGCAGAAGGACGTCTTTCATCTCACAGAAGCGCGAACGTCTTGGCGTTCAAGCACATGGCAGAAACAAGGTGTGAACAGATGAGCTGCTGCTATTTTCTCCGTTCGGCATGCTTCGTTGTAGCTCTCTTGCCGGTCGCCGGCTTAGCGGCTTGCTTTGCGCGACTAGCTCTGGGGAGAGAAGGAGATAGCGCCGGAAACCTCGCCTTTTGCCTTCTTCGGCGCTGGAACCTGGTTGCTGCGCCTTCTCTTTGTCCATGTGCACACACACGATTCCTCAGCGAAAACCATGCAGAAACCTTTCCACGAGCACCCAGGGATGTGCACCCAGCACCACGTGCACGCACACGCAGCTAGAGAAAAGCACCTACCTTTTCACACACTGATGCCTAAGCAAACGCGTGGCCACACACACGCACACATCCGCAAGCGCGCCTACTCCCATCTATTGAGGGAAAGATGGACGAGCTCTTTGGTTGCTCTTCACAGGCTTGTCCCTGATCTATAGCTGAGGGCAAACACTTGTGTGCTTGTGGGAGAGCCTGTGTCTTTCCTGGAAGCGTTTGGGAGTTTTGCTCAGACGCGTGTTTCCTCAAGTTCAAGAATCAAGATCTAGGATACCTGCAGACAGGTGCCTGTTTGTGTGGAGACAGTCTGTTTGAAACTGTGTTCCTCAGCGCCCGCTCTTTCTCCCCGTCGCTCCACACGCCTGGGAGTCCCTTTCTTTCTCTCCACAAGCACGTGTGTTGACTTCGTCGCACATGTGCATCTGCACAAGCGTTGAGCTCAGCAGAGCGTGTCTCTTGACACTTGATGTGCGTTGGCTGTGTCTGCCTGCTCCAGTGAAGAGAGAAACGGGAAATCATCTTGGTAGAGGCAACAAAGCAAAAGCGAGGCAGGATTGACATCTGCTCAACAGAGACGGATTCCCTGCGCTGACACAGTTCACAGTTACACGAGAAGCAATCTGAGCGGTCCGTCGACCGGAGACGTGTTTCCCAAGAGGTCGTTTAGCGAGTGAACAGCAGTGTGCGCGACTTTCAGGAGTGTGCCTGGAAAGTGCCAGAATCACCAGGAGCATCTGTGCAAAAGCTGCTGCCTCTGTGACCGCATTGAGGCACGTTCGCGTGTCTGCGAGTATATAGACGGCTCTTTCGCGTTCACTCCGAGGGAAACGGTCCGCTATTGCTTCTGTGCGCACAGACGCGATTCCCTTGTCTCTTGCGAACACAGGGAACTCTGTGCATCCAAATCTACAGGCTAAGGACGCGTCTGCATATGTTTTGGTGAACAATCGAGTGTGCGTGTTCTGACAGCTGCCTCTATGCAGACGTCTCCACAGAGCCACTTCTGAATGCCCCGCAGCCCAGGACTGAATGGATACACTAACAAGTGCACCGGTGTGAGCAACCACATATGCAGAAGGACGTCTTTCATCTCACAGAAGCGCGAACGTCTTGGCGTTCAAGCACATGGCAGAAACAAGGTGTGAACAGATGAGCTGCTGCTATTTTCTCCGTTCGGCATGCTTCGTTGTAGCTCTCTTGCCGGTCGCCGGCTTAGCGGCTTGCTTTGCGCGACTAGCTCTGGGGAGAGAAGGAGATAGCGCCGGAAACCTCGCCTTTTGCCTTCTTCGGCGCTGGAACCTGGTTGCTGCGCCTTCTCTTTGTCCATGTGCACACACACGATTCCTCAGCGAAAACCATGCAGAAACCTTTCCACGAGCACCCAGGGATGTGCACCCAGCACCACGTGCACGCACACGCAGCTAGAGAAAAGCACCTACCTTTTCACACACTGATGCCTAAGCAAACGCGTGGCCACACACACGCACACATCCGCAAGCGCGCCTACTCCCATCTATTGAGGGAAAGACGGACGAGCTCTTTGGTTGCTCTTCACAGGCTTGTCCCTGATCTATAGCTGAGGGCAAACACTTGTGTGCTTGTGGGAGAGCCTGTGTCTTTCCTGGAAGCGTTTGGGAGTTTTGCTCAGACGCGTGTTTCCTCAAGTTCAAGAATCAAGATCTAGGATACCTGCAGACAGGTGCCTGTTTGTGTGGAGACAGTCTGTTTGAAACTGTGTTCCTCAGCGCCCGCTCTTTCTCCCCGTCGCTCCACACGCCTGGGAGTCCCTTTCTTTCTCTCCACAAGCACGTGTGTTGACTTCGTCGCACATGTGCATCTGCACAAGCGTTGAGCTCAGCAGAGCGTGTCTCTTGACACTTGATGTGCGTTGGCTGTGTCTGCCTGCTCCAGTGAAGAGAGAAACGGGAAATCATCTTGGTAGAGGCAACAAAGCAAAAGCGAGGCAGGATTGACATCTGCTCAACAGAGACGGATTCCCTGCGCTGACACAGTTCACAGTTACACGAGAAGCAATCTGAGCGGTCCGTCGACCGGAGACGTGTTTCCCAAGAGGTCGTTTAGCGAGTGAACAGCAGTGTGCGCGACTTTCAGGAGTGTGCCTGGAAAGTGCCAGAATCACCAGGAGCATCTGTGCAAAAGCTGCTGCCTCTGTGACCGCATTGAGGCACGTTCGCGTGTCTGCGAGTATATAGACGGCTCTTTCGCGTTCACTCCGAGGGAAACGGTCCGCTATTGCTTCTGTGCGCACAGACGCGATTCCCTTGTCTCTTGCGAACACAGGGAACTCTGTGCATCCAAATCTACAGGCTAAGGACGCGTCTGCATATGTTTTGGTGAACAATCGAGTGTGCGTGTTCTGACAGCTGCCTCTATGCAGACGTCTCCACAGAGCCACTTCTGAATGCCCCGCAGCCCAGGACTGAATGGATACACTAACAAGTGCACCGGTGTGAGCAACCACATATGCAGAAGGACGTCTTTCATCTCACAGAAGCGCGAACGTCTTGGCGTTCAAGCACATGGCAGAAACAAGGTGTGAACAGATGAGCTGCTGCTATTTTCTCCGTTCGGCATGCTTCGTTGTAGCTCTCTTGCCGGTCGCCGGCTTAGCGGCTTGCTTTGCGCGACTAGCTCTGGGGAGAGAAGGAGATAGCGCCGGAAACCTCGCCTTTTGCCTTCTTCGGCGCTGGAACCTGGTTGCTGCGCCTTCTCTTTGTCCATGTGCACACACACGATTCCTCAGCGAAAACCATGCAGAAACCTTTCCACGAGCACCCAGGGATGTGCACCCAGCACCACGTGCACGCACACGCAGCTAGAGAAAAGCACCTACCTTTTCACACACTGATGCCTAAGCAAACGCGTGGCCACACACACGCACACATCCGCAAGCGCGCCTACTCCCATCTATTGAGGGAAAGACGGACGAGCTCTTTGGTTGCTCTTCACAGGCTTGTCCCTGATCTATAGCTGAGGGCAAACACTTGTGTGCTTGTGGGAGAGCCTGTGTCTTTCCTGGAAGCGTTAGGGAGTTTTGCTCAGACGCGTGTTTCCTCAAGTTCAAGAATCAAGATCTAGGATACCTGCAGACAGGTGCCTGTTTGTGTGGAGACAGTCTGTTTGAAACTGTGTTCCTCAGCGCCCGCTCTTTCTCCCCGTCGCTCCACACGCCTGGGAGTCCCTTTCTTTCTCTCCACAAGCACGTGTGTTGACTTCGTCGCACATGTGCATCTGCACAAGCGTTGAGCTCAGCAGAGCGTGTCTCTTGACACTTGATGTGCGTTGGCTGTGTCTGCCTGCTCCAGTGAAGAGAGAAACGGGAAATCATCTTGGTAGAGGCAAGAAAGCAAAGGCGAGGCAGGATTGACATCTGCTCAACAGAGACGGATTCCCTGCGCTGACACAGTTCACAGTTACACGAGAAGCAATCTGAGCGGTCCGTCGACCGGAGACGTGTTTCCCAAGAGGTCGTTTAGCGAGTGAACAGCAGTGTGCGCGACTTTCAGGAGTGTGCCTGGAAAGTGCCAGAATCACCAGGAGCATCTGTGCAAAAGCTGCTGCCTCTGTGACCGCATTGAGGCACGTTCGCGTGTCTGCGAGTATATAGACGGCTCTTTCGCGTTCACTCCGAGGGAAACGGTCCGCTATTGCTTCTGTGCGCACAGACGCGATTCCCTTGTCTCTTGCGAACACAGGGAACTCTGTGCATCCAAATCTACAGGCTAAGGACGCGTCTGCATATGTTTTGGTGAACAATCGAGTGTGCGTGTTCTGACAGCTGCCTCTATGCAGACGTCTCCACAGAGCCACTTCTGAATGCCCCGCAGCCCAGGACTGAATGGATACACTAACAAGTGCACCGGTGTGAGCAACCACATATGCAGAAGGACGTCTTTCATCCCACAGAAGCGCGAACGTCTTGGCGTTCAAGCACATGGCAGAAACAAGGTGTGAACAGATGAGCTGCTGCTATTTTCTCCGTTCGGCATGCTTCGTTGTAGCTCTCTTGCCGGTCGCCGGCTTAGCGGCTTGCTTTGCGCGACTAGCTCTGGGGAGAGAAGGAGATAGCGCCGGAAACCTCGCCTTTTGCCTTCTTCGGCGCTGGAACCTGGTTGCTGCGCCTTCTCTTTGTCCATGTGCACACACACGATTCCTCAGCGAAAACCATGCAGAAACCTTTCCACGAGCACCCAGGGATGTGCACCCAGCACCACGTGCACGCACACGCAGCTAGAGAAAAGCACCTACCTTTTCACACACTGATGCCTAAGCAAACGCGTGGCCACACACACGCACACATCCGCAAGCGCGCCTACTCCCATCTATTGAGGGAAAGACGGACGAGCTCTTTGGTTGCTCTTCACAGGCTTGTCCCTGATCTATAGCTGAGGGCAAACACTTGTGTGCTTGTGGGAGAGCCTGTGTCTTTCCTGGAAGCGTTTGGGAGTTTTGCTCAGACGCGTGTTTCCTCAAGTTCAAGAATCAAGATCTAGGATACCTGCAGACAGGTGCCTGTTTGTGTGGAGACAGTCTGTTTGAAACTGTGTTCCTCAGCGCCCGCTCTTTCTCCCCGTCGCTCCACACGCCTGGGAGTCCCTTTCTTTCTCTCCACAAGCACGTGTGTTGACTTCGTCGCACATGTGCATCTGCACAAGCGTTGAGCTCAGCAGAGCGTGTCTCTTGACACTTGATGTGCGTTGGCTGTGTCTGCCTGCTCCAGTGAAGAGAGAAACGGGAAATCATCTTGGTAGAGGCAACAAAGCAAAGGCGAGGCAGGATTGACATCTGCTCAACAGAGACGGATTCCCTGCGCTGACACAGTTCACAGTTACACGAGAAGCAATCTGAGCGGTCCGTCGACCGGAGACGTGTTTCCCAAGAGGTCGTTTAGCGAGTGAACAGCAGTGTGCGCGACTTTCAGGAGTGTGCCTGGAAAGTGCCAGAATCACCAGGAGCATCTGTGCAAAAGCTGCTGCCTCTGTGACCGCATTGAGGCACGTTCGCGTGTCTGCGAGTATATAGACGGCTCTTTCGCGTTCACTCCGAGGGAAACGGTCCGCTATTGCTTCTGTGCGCACAGACGCGATTCCCTTGTCTCTTGCGAACACAGGGAACTCTGTGCATCCAAATCTACAGGCTAAGGACGCGTCTGCATATGTTTTGGTGAACAATCGAGTGTGCGTGTTCTGACAGCTGCCTCTATGCAGACGTCTCCACAGAGCCACTTCTGAATGCCCCGCAGCCCAGGACTGAATGGATACACTAACAAGTGCACCGGTGTGAGCAACCACATATGCAGAAGGACGTCTTTCATCTCACAGAAGCGCGAACGTCTTGGCGTTCAAGCACATGGCAGAAACAAGGTGTGAACAGATGAGCTGCTGCTATTTTCTCCGTTCGGCATGCTTCGTTGTAGCTCTCTTGCCGGTCGCCGGCTTAGCGGCTTGCTTTGCGCGACTAGCTCTGGGGAGAGAAGGAGATAGCGCCGGAAACCTCGCCTTTTGCCTTCTTCGGCGCTGGAACCTGGTTGCTGCGCCTTCTCTTTGTCCATGTGCACACACACGATTCCTCAGCGAAAACCATGCAGAAACCTTTCCACGAGCACCCAGGGATGTGCACCCAGCACCACGTGCACGCACACGCAGCTAGAGAAAAGCACCTACCTTTTCACACACTGATGCCTAAGCAAACGCGTGGCCACACACACGCACACATCCGCAAGCGCGCCTACTCCCATCTACTGAGAGAAAGACGGACGAGCTCTTTGGTTGCTCTTCACAGGCTTGTCCCTGATCTATAGCTGAGGGCAAACACTTGTGTGCTTGTGGGAGAGCCTGTGTCTTTCCTGGAAGCGTTTGGGAGTTTTGCTCAGACGCGTGTTTCCTCAAGTTCAAGAATCAAGATCTAGGATACCTGCAGACAGGTGCCTGTTTGTGTGGAGACAGTCTGTTTGAAACTGTGCTCCTCAGCGCCCGCTCTTTCTCCCCGTCGCTCCACACGCCTGGGAGTCCCTTTCTTTCTCTCCACAAGCACGTGTGTTGACTTCGTCGCACATGTGCATCTGCACAAGCGTTGAGCTCAGCAGAGCGTGTCTCTTGACACTTGATGTGCGTTGGCTGTGTCTGCCTGCTCCAGTGAAGAGAGAAACGGGAAATCATCTTGGTAGAGGCAACAAAGCAAAAGCGAGGCAGGATTGACATCTGCTCAACAGAGACGGATTCCCTGCGCTGACACAGTTCACAGTTACACGAGAAGCAATCTGAGCGGTCCGTCGACCGGAGACGTGTTTCCCAAGAGGTCGTTTAGCGAGTGAACAGCAGTGTGCGCGACTTTCAGGAGTGTGCCTGGAAAGTGCCAGAATCACCAGGAGCATCTGTGCAAAAGCTGCTGCCTCTGTGACCGCATTGAGGCACGTTCGCGTGTCTGCGAGTATATAGACGGCTCTTTCGCGTTCACTCCGAGGGAAACGGTCCGCTATTGCTTCTGTGCGCACAGACGCGATTCCCTTGTCTCTTGCGAACACAGGGAACTCTGTGCATCCAAATCTACAGGCTAAGGACGCGTCTGCATATGTTTTGGTGAACAATCGAGTGTGCGTGTTCTGACAGCTGCCTCTATGCAGACGTCTCCACAGAGCCACTTCTGAATGCCCCGCAGCCCAGGACTGAATGGATACACTAACAAGTGCACCGGTGTGAGCAACCACATATGCAGAAGGACGTCTTTCATCTCACAGAAGCGCGAACGTCTTGGCGTTCAAGCACATGGCAGAAACAAGGTGTGAACAGATGAGCTGCTGCTATTTTCTCCGTTCGGCATGCTTCGTTGTAGCTCTCTTGCCGGTCGCCGGCTTAGCGGCTTGCTTTGCGCGACTAGCTCTGGGGAGAGAAGGAGATAGCGCCGGAAACCTCGCCTTTTGCCTTCTTCGGCGCTGGAACCTGGTTGCTGCGCCTTCTCTTTGTCCATGTGCACACACACGATTCCTCAGCGAAAACCATGCAGAAACCTTTCCACGAGCACCCAGGGATGTGCACCCAGCACCACGTGCACGCACACGCAGCTAGAGAAAAGCACCTACCTTTTCACACACTGATGCCTAAGCAAACGCGTGGCCACACACACGCACACATCCGCAAGCGCGCCTACTCCCATCTATTGAGGGAAAGACGGACGAGCTCTTTGGTTGCTCTTCACAGGCTTGTCCCTGATCTATAGCTGAGGGCAAACACTTGTGTGCTTGTGGGAGAGCCTGTGTCTTTCCTGGAAGCGTTTGGGAGTTTTGCTCAGACGCGTGTTTCCTCAAGTTCAAGAATCAAGATCTAGGATACCTGCAGACAGGTGCCTGTTTGTGTGGAGACAGTCTGTTTGAAACTGTGCTCCTCAGCGCCCGCTCTTTCTCCCCGTCGCTCCACACGCCTGGGAGTCCCTTTCTTTCTCTCCACAAGCACGTGTGTTGACTTCGTCGCACATGTGCATCTGCACAAGCGTTGAGCTCAGCAGAGCGTGTCTCTTGACACTTGATGTGCGTTGGCTGTGTCTGCCTGCTCCAGTGAAGAGAGAAACGGGAAATCATCTTGGTAGAGGCAACAAAGCAAAAGCGAGGCAGGATTGACATCTGCTCAACAGAGACGGATTCCCTGCGCTGACACAGTTCACAGTTACACGAGAAGCAATCTGAGCGGTCCGTCGACCGGAGACGTGTTTCCCAAGAGGTCGTTTAGCGAGTGAACAGCAGTGTGCGCGACTTTCAGGAGTGTGCCTGGAAAGTGCCAGAATCACCAGGAGCATCTGTGCAAAAGCTGCTGCCTCTGTGACCGCATTGAGGCACGTTCGCGTGTCTGCGAGTATATAGACGGCTCTTTCGCGTTCACTCCGAGGGAAACGGTCCGCTATTGCTTCTGTGCGCACAGACGCGATTCCCTTGTCTCTTGCGAACACAGGGAACTCTGTGCATCCAAATCTACAGGCTAAGGACGCGTCTGCATATGTTTTGGTGAACAATCGAGTGTGCGTGTTCTGACAGCTGCCTCTATGCAGACGTCTCCACAGAGCCACTTCTGAATGCCCCGCAGCCCAGGACTGAATGGATACACTAACAAGTGCACCGGTGTGAGCAACCACATATGCAGAAGGACGTCTTTCATCTCACAGAAGCGCGAACGTCTTGGCGTTCAAGCACATGGCAGAAACAAGGTGTGAACAGATGAGCTGCTGCTATTTTCTCCGTTCGGCATGCTTCGTTGTAGCTCTCTTGCCGGTCGCCGGCTTAGCGGCTTGCTTTGCGCGACTAGCTCTGGGGAGAGAAGGAGATAGCGCCGGAAACCTCGCCTTTTGCCTTCTTCGGCGCTGGAACCTGGTTGCTGCGCCTTCTCTTTGTCCATGTGCACACACACGATTCCTCAGCGAAAACCATGCAGAAACCTTTCCACGAGCACCCAGGGATGTGCACCCAGCACCACGTGCACGCACACGCAGCTAGAGAAAAGCACCTACCTTTTCACACACTGATGCCTAAGCAAACGCGTGGCCACACACACGCACACATCCGCAAGCGCGCCTACTCCCATCTATTGAGGGAAAGACGGACGAGCTCTTTGGTTGCTCTTCACAGGCTTGTCCCTGATCTATAGCTGAGGGCAAACACTTGTGTGCTTGTGGGAGAGCCTGTGTCTTTCCTGGAAGCGTTTGGGAGTTTTGCTCAGACGCGTGTTTCCTCAAGTTCAAGAATCAAGATCTAGGATACCTGCAGACAGGTGCCTGTTTGTGTGGAGACAGTCTGTTTGAAACTGTGTTCTTCAGCGCCCGCTCTTTCTCCCCGTCGCTCCACACGCCTGGGAGTCCCTTTCTTTCTCTCCACAAGCACGTGTGTTGACTTCGTCGCACATGTGCATCTGCACAAGCGTTGAGCTCAGCAGAGCGTGTCTCTTGACACTTGATGTGCGTTGGCTGTGTCTGCCTGCTCCAGTGAAGAGAGAAACGGGAAATCATCTTGGTAGAGGCAACAAAGCAAAAGCGAGGCAGGATTGACATCTGCTCAACAGAGACGGATTCTCTGCGCTGACACAGTTCACAGTTACACGAGAAGCAATCTGAGCGGTCCGTCGACCGGAGACGTGTTTCCCAAGAGGTCGTTTAGCGAGTGAACAGCAGTGTGCGCGACTTTCAGGAGTGTGCCTGGAAAGTGCCAGAATCACCAGGAGCATCTGTGCAAAAGCTGCTGCCTCTGTGACCGCATTGAGGCACGTTCGCGTGTCTGCGAGTATATAGACGGCTCTTTCGCGTTCACTCCGAGGGAAACGGTCCGCTATTGCTTCTGTGCGCACAGACGCGATTCCCTTGTCTCTTGCGAACACAGGGAACTCTGTGCATCCAAATCTACAGGCTAAGGACGCGTCTGCATATGTTTTGGTGAACAATCGAGTGTGCGTGTTCTGACAGCTGCCTCTATGCAGACGTCTCCACAGAGCCACTTCTGAATGCCCCGCAGCCCAGGACTGAATGGATACACTAACAAGTGCACCGGTGTGAGCAACCACATATGCAGAAGGACGTCTTTCATCTCACAGAAGCGCGAACGTCTTGGCGTTCAAGCACATGGCAGAAACAAGGTGTGAACAGATGAGCTGCTGCTATTTTCTCCGTTCGGCATGCTTCGTTGTAGCTCTCTTGCCGGTCGCCGGCTTAGCGGCTTGCTTTGCGCGACTAGCTCTGGGGAGAGAAGGAGATAGCGCCGGAAACCTCGCCTTTTGCCTTCTTCGGCGCTGGAACCTGGTTGCTGCGCCTTCTCTTTGTCCATGTGCACACACACGATTCCTCAGCGAAAACCATGCAGAAACCTTTCCACGAGCACCCAGGGATGTGCACCCAGCACCACGTGCACGCACACGCAGCTAGAGAAAAGCACCTACCTTTTCACACACTGATGCCTAAGCAAACGCGTGGCCACACACACGCACACATCCGCAAGCGCGCCTACTCCCATCTATTGAGGGAAAGACGGACGAGCTCTTTGGTTGCTCTTCACAGGCTTGTCCCTGATCTATAGCTGAGGGCAAACACTTGTGTGCTTGTGGGAGAGCCTGTGTCTTTCCTGGAAGCGTTAGGGAGTTTTGCTCAGACGCGTGTTTCCTCAAGTTCAAGAATCAAGATCTAGGATACCTGCAGACAGGTGCCTGTTTGTGTGGAGACAGTCTGTTTGAAACTGTGTTCCTCAGCGCCCGCTCTTTCTCCCCGTCGCTCCACACGCCTGGGAGTCCCTTTCTTTCTCTCCACAAGCACGTGTGTTGACTTCGTCGCACATGTGCATCTGCACAAGCGTTGAGCTCAGCAGAGCGTGTCTCTTGACACTTGATGTGCGTTGGCTGTGTCTGCCTGCTCCAGTGAAGAGAGAAACGGGAAATCATCTTGGTAGAGGCAACAAAGCAAAAGCGAGGCAGGATTGACATCTGCTCAACAGAGACGGATTCCCTGCGCTGACACAGTTCACAGTTACACGAGAAGCAATCTGAGCGGTCCGTCGACCGGAGACGTGTTTCCCAAGAGGTCGTTTAGCGAGTGAACAGCAGTGTGCGCGACTTTCAGGAGTGTGCCTGGAAAGTGCCAGAATCACCAGGAGCATCTGTGCAAAAGCTGCTGCCTCTGTGACCGCATTGAGGCACGTTCGCGTGTCTGCGAGTATATAGACGGCTCTTTCGCGTTCACTCCGAGGGAAACGGTCCGCTATTGCTTCTGTGCGCACAGACGCGATTCCCTTGTCTCTTGCGAACACAGGGAACTCTGTGCATCCAAATCTACAGGCTAAGGACGCGTCTGCATATGTTTTGGTGAACAATCGAGTGTGCGTGTTCTGACAGCTGCCTCTATGCAGACGTCTCCACAGAGCCACTTCTGAATGCCCCGCAGCCCAGGACTGAATGGATACACTAACAAGTGCACCGGTGTGAGCAACCACATATGCAGAAGGACGTCTTTCATCTCACAGAAGCGCGAACGTCTTGGCGTTCAAGCACATGGCAGAAACAAGGTGTGAACAGATGAGCTGCTGCTATTTTCTCCGTTCGGCATGCTTCGTTGTAGCTCTCTTGCCGGTCGCCGGCTTAGCGGCTTGCTTTGCGCGACTAGCTCTGGGGAGAGAAGGAGATAGCGCCGGAAACCTCGCCTTTTGCCTTCTTCGGCGCTGGAACCTGGTTGCTGCGCCTTCTCTTTGTCCATGTGCACACACACGATTCCTCAGCGAAAACCATGCAGAAACCTTTCCACGAGCACCCAGGGATGTGCACCCAGCACCACGTGCACGCACACGCAGCTAGAGAAAAGCACCTACCTTTTCACACACTGATGCCTAAGCAAACGCGTGGCCACACACACGCACACATCCGCAAGCGCGCCTACTCCCATCTATTGAGGGAAAGACGGACGAGCTCTTTGGTTGCTCTTCACAGGCTTGTCCCTGATCTATAGCTGAGGGCAAACACTTGTGTGCTTGTGGGAGAGCCTGTGTCTTTCCTGGAAGCGTTTGGGAGTTTTGCTCAGACGCGTGTTTCCTCAAGTTCAAGAATCAAGATCTAGGATACCTGCAGACAGGTGCCTGTTTGTGTGGAGACAGTCTGTTTGAAACTGTGCTCCTCAGCGCCCGCTCTTTCTCCCCGTCGCTCCACACGCCTGGGAGTCCCTTTCTTTCTCTCCACAAGCACGTGTGTTGACTTCGTCGCACATGTGCATCTGCACAAGCGTTGAGCTCAGCAGAGCGTGTCTCTTGACACTTGATGTGCGTTGGCTGTGTCTGCCTGCTCCAGTGAAGAGAGAAACGGGAAATCATCTTGGTAGAGGCAACAAAGCAAAAGCGAGGCAGGATTGACATCTGCTCAACAGAGACGGATTCCCTGCGCTGACACAGTTCACAGTTACACGAGAAGCAATCTGAGCGGTCCGTCGACCGGAGACGTGTTTCCCAAGAGGTCGTTTAGCGAGTGAACAGCAGTGTGCGCGACTTTCAGGAGTGTGCCTGGAAAGTGCCAGAATCACCAGGAGCATCTGTGCAAAAGCTGCTGCCTCTGTGACCGCATTGAGGCACGTTCGCGTGTCTGCGAGTATATAGACGGCTCTTTCGCGTTCACTCCGAGGGAAACGGTCCGCTATTGCTTCTGTGCGCACAGACGCGATTCCCTTGTCTCTTGCGAACACAGGGAACTCTGTGCATCCAAATCTACAGGCTAAGGACGCGTCTGCATATGTTTTGGTGAACAATCGAGTGTGCGTGTTCTGACAGCTGCCTCTATGCAGACGTCTCCACAGAGCCACTTCTGAATGCCCCGCAGCCCAGGACTGAATGGATACACTAACAAGTGCACCGGTGTGAGCAACCACATATGCAGAAGGACGTCTTTCATCTCACAGAAGCGCGAACGTCTTGGCGTTCAAGCACATGGCAGAAACAAGGTGTGAACAGATGAGCTGCTGCTATTTTCTCCGTTCGGCATGCTTCGTTGTAGCTCTCTTGCCGGTCGCCGGCTTAGCGGCTTGCTTTGCGCGACTAGCTCTGGGGAGAGAAGGAGATAGCGCCGGAAACCTCGCCTTTTGCCTTCTTCGGCGCTGGAACCTGGTTGCTGCGCCTTCTCTTTGTCCATGTGCACACACACGATTCCTCAGCGAAAACCATGCAGAAACCTTTCCACGAGCACCCAGGGATGTGCACCCAGCACCACGTGCACGCACACGCAGCTAGAGAAAAGCACCTACCTTTTCACACACTGATGCCTAAGCAAACGCGTGGCCACACACACGCACACATCCGCAAGCGCGCCTACTCCCATCTATTGAGGGAAAGACGGACGAGCTCTTTGGTTGCTCTTCACAGGCTTGTCCCTGATCTATAGCTGAGGGCAAACACTTGTGTGCTTGTGGGAGAGCCTGTGTCTTTCCTGGAAGCGTTAGGGAGTTTTGCTCAGACGCGTGTTTCCTCAAGTTCAAGAATCAAGATCTAGGATACCTGCAGACAGGTGCCTGTTTGTGTGGAGACAGTCTGTTTGAAACTGTGTTCCTCAGCGCCCGCTCTTTCTCCCCGTCGCTCCACACGCCTGGGAGTCCCTTTCTTTCTCTCCACAAGCACGTGTGTTGACTTTGTCGCACATGTGCATCTGCACAAGCGTTGAGCTCAGCAGAGCGTGTCTCTTGACACTTGATGTGCGTTGGCTGTGTCTGCCTGCTCCAGTGAAGAGAGAAACGGGAAATCATCTTGGTAGAGGCAACAAAGCAAAAGCGAGGCAGGATTGACATCTGCTCAACAGAGACGGATTCCCTGCGCTGACACAGTTCACAGTTACACGAGAAGCAATCTGAGCGGTCCGTCGACCGGAGACGTGTTTCCCAAGAGGTCGTTTAGCGAGTGAACAGCAGTGTGCGCGACTTTCAGGAGTGTGCCTGGAAAGTGCCAGAATCACCAGGAGCATCTGTGCAAAAGCTGCTGCCTCTGTGACCGCATTGAGGCACGTTCGCGTGTCTGCGAGTATATAGACGGCTCTTTCGCGTTCACTCCGAGGGAAACGGTCCGCTATTGCTTCTGTGCGCACAGACGCGATTCCCTTGTCTCTTGCGAACACAGGGAACTCTGTGCATCCAAATCTACAGGCTAAGGACGCGTCTGCATATGTTTTGGTGAACAATCGAGTGTGCGTGTTCTGACAGCTGCCTCTATGCAGACGTCTCCACAGAGCCACTTCTGAATGCCCCGCAGCCCAGGACTGAATGGATACACTAACAAGTGCACCGGTGTGAGCAACCACATATGCAGAAGGACGTCTTTCATCTCACAGAAGCGCGAACGTCTTGGCGTTCAAGCACATGGCAGAAACAAGGTGTGAACAGATGAGCTGCTGCTATTTTCTCCGTTCGGCATGCTTCGTTGTAGCTCTCTTGCCGGTCGCCGGCTTAGCGGCTTGCTTTGCGCGACTAGCTCTGGGGAGAGAAGGAGATAGCGCCGGAAACCTCGCCTTTTGCCTTCTTCGGCGCTGGAACCTGGTTGCTGCGCCTTCTCTTTGTCCATGTGCACACACACGATTCCTCAGCGAAAACCATGCAGAAACCTTTCCACGAGCACCCAGGGATGTGCACCCAGCACCACGTGCACGCACACGCAGCTAGAGAAAAGCACCTACCTTTTCACACACTGATGCCTAAGCAAACGCGTGGCCACACACACGCACACATCCGCAAGCGCGCCTACTCCCATCTATTGAGGGAAAGACGGACGAGCTCTTTGGTTGCTCTTCACAGGCTTGTCCCTGATCTATAGCTGAGGGCAAACACTTGTGTGCTTGTGGGAGAGCCTGTGTCTTTCCTGGAAGCGTTAGGGAGTTTTGCTCAGACGCGTGTTTCCTCAAGTTCAAGAATCAAGATCTAGGATACCTGCAGACAGGTGCCTGTTTGTGTGGAGACAGTCTGTTTGAAACTGTGTTCCTCAGCGCCCGCTCTTTCTCCCCGTCGCTCCACACGCCTGGGAGTCCCTTTCTTTCTCTCCACAAGCACGTGTGTTGACTTCGTCGCACATGTGCATCTGCACAAGCGTTGAGCTCAGCAGAGCGTGTCTCTTGACACTTGATGTGCGTTGGCTGTGTCTGCCTGCTCCAGTGAAGAGAGAAACGGGAAATCATCTTGGTAGAGGCAACAAAGCAAAAGCGAGGCAGGATTGACATCTGCTCAACAGAGACGGATTCCCTGCGCTGACACAGTTCACAGTTACACGAGAAGCAATCTGAGCGGTCCGTCGACCGGAGACGTGTTTCCCAAGAGGTCGTTTAGCGAGTGAACAGCAGTGTGCGCGACTTTCAGGAGTGTGCCTGGAAAGTGCCAGAATCACCAGGAGCATCTGTGCAAAAGCTGCTGCCTCTGTGACCGCATTGAGGCACGTTCGCGTGTCTGCGAGTATATAGACGGCTCTTTCGCGTTCACTCCGAGGGAAACGGTCCGCTATTGCTTCTGTGCGCACAGACGCGATTCCCTTGTCTCTTGCGAACACAGGGAACTCTGTGCATCCAAATCTACAGGCTAAGGACGCGTCTGCATATGTTTTGGTGAACAATCGAGTGTGCGTGTTCTGACAGCTGCCTCTATGCAGACGTCTCCACAGAGCCACTTCTGAATGCCCCGCAGCCCAGGACTGAATGGATACACTAACAAGTGCACCGGTGTGAGCAACCACATATGCAGAAGGACGTCTTTCATCTCACAGAAGCGCGAACGTCTTGGCGTTCAAGCACATGGCAGAAACAAGGTGTGAACAGATGAGCTGCTGCTATTTTCTCCGTTCGGCATGCTTCGTTGTAGCTCTCTTGCCGGTCGCCGGCTTAGCGGCTTGCTTTGCGCGACTAGCTCTGGGGAGAGAAGGAGATAGCGCCGGAAACCTCGCCTTTTGCCTTCTTCGGCGCTGGAACCTGGTTGCTGCGCCTTCTCTTTGTCCATGTGCACACACACGATTCCTCAGCGAAAACCATGCAGAAACCTTTCCACGAGCACCCAGGGATGTGCACCCAGCACCACGTGCACGCACACGCAGCTAGAGAAAAGCACCTACCTTTTCACACACTGATGCCTAAGCAAACGCGTGGCCACACACACGCACACATCCGCAAGCGCGCCTACTCCCATCTATTGAGGGAAAGACGGACGAGCTCTTTGGTTGCTCTTCACAGGCTTGTCCCTGATCTATAGCTGAGGGCAAACACTTGTGTGCTTGTGGGAGAGCCTGTGTCTTTCCTGGAAGCGTTTGGGAGTTTTGCTCAGACGCGTGTTTCCTCAAGTTCAAGAATCAAGATCTAGGATACCTGCAGACAGGTGCCTGTTTGTGTGGAGACAGTCTGTTTGAAACTGTGCTCCTCAGCGCCCGCTCTTTCTCCCCGTCGCTCCACACGCCTGGGAGTCCCTTTCTTTCTCTCCACAAGCACGTGTGTTGACTTCGTCGCACATGTGCATCTGCACAAGCGTTGAGCTCAGCAGAGCGTGTCTCTTGACACTTGATGTGCGTTGGCTGTGTCTGCCTGCTCCAGTGAAGAGAGAAACGGGAAATCATCTTGGTAGAGGCAACAAAGCAAAAGCGAGGCAGGATTGACATCTGCTCAACAGAGACGGATTCCCTGCGCTGACACAGTTCACAGTTACACGAGAAGCAATCTGAGCGGTCCGTCGACCGGAGACGTGTTTCCCAAGAGGTCGTTTAGCGAGTGAACAGCAGTGTGCGCGACTTTCAGGAGTGTGCCTGGAAAGTGCCAGAATCACCAGGAGCATCTGTGCAAAAGCTGCTGCCTCTGTGACCGCATTGAGGCACGTTCGCGTGTCTGCGAGTATATAGACGGCTCTTTCGCGTTCACTCCGAGGGAAACGGTCCGCTATTGCTTCTGTGCGCACAGACGCGATTCCCTTGTCTCTTGCGAACACAGGGAACTCTGTGCATCCAAATCTACAGGCTAAGGACGCGTCTGCATATGTTTTGGTGAACAATCGAGTGTGCGTGTTCTGACAGCTGCCTCTATGCAGACGTCTCCACAGAGCCACTTCTGAATGCCCCGCAGCCCAGGACTGAATGGATACACTAACAAGTGCACCGGTGTGAGCAACCACATATGCAGAAGGACGTCTTTCATCTCACAGAAGCGCGAACGTCTTGGCGTTCAAGCACATGGCAGAAACAAGGTGTGAACAGATGAGCTGCTGCTATTTTCTCCGTTCGGCATGCTTCGTTGTAGCTCTCTTGCCGGTCGCCGGCTTAGCGGCTTGCTTTGCGCGACTAGCTCTGGGGAGAGAAGGAGATAGCGCCGGAAACCTCGCCTTTTGCCTTCTTCGGCGCTGGAACCTGGTTGCTGCGCCTTCTCTTTGTCCATGTGCACACACACGATTCCTCAGCGAAAACCATGCAGAAACCTTTCCACGAGCACCCAGGGATGTGCACCCAGCACCACGTGCACGCACACGCAGCTAGAGAAAAGCACCTACCTTTTCACACACTGATGCCTAAGCAAACGCGTGGCCACACACACGCACACATCCGCAAGCGCGCCTACTCCCATCTATTGAGAGAAAGACGGACGAGCTCTTTGGTTGCTCTTCACAGGCTTGTCCCTGATCTATAGCTGAGGGCAAACACTTGTGTGCTTGTGGGAGAGCCTGTGTCTTTCCTGGAAGCGTTAGGGAGTTTTGCTCAGACGCGTGTTTCCTCAAGTTCAAGAATCAAGATCTAGGATACCTGCAGACAGGTGCCTGTTTGTGTGGAGACAGTCTGTTTGAAACTGTGTTCCTCAGCGCCCGCTCTTTCTCCCCGTCGCTCCACACGCCTGGGAGTCCCTTTCTTTCTCTCCACAAGCACGTGTGTTGACTTTGTCGCACATGTGCATCTGCACAAGCGTTGAGCTCAGCAGAGCGTGTCTCTTGACACTTGATGTGCGTTGGCTGTGTCTGCCTGCTCCAGTGAAGAGAGAAACGGGAAATCATCTTGGTAGAGGCAACAAAGCAAAAGCGAGGCAGGATTGACATCTGCTCAACAGAGACGGATTCCCTGCGCTGACACAGTTCACAGTTACACGAGAAGCAATCTGAGCGGTCCGTCGACCGGAGACGTGTTTCCCAAGAGGTCGTTTAGCGAGTGAACAGCAGTGTGCGCGACTTTCAGGAGTGTGCCTGGAAAGTGCCAGAATCACCAGGAGCATCTGTGCAAAAGCTGCTGCCTCTGTGACCGCATTGAGGCACGTTCGCGTGTCTGCGAGTATATAGACGGCTCTTTCGCGTTCACTCCGAGGGAAACGGTCCGCTATTGCTTCTGTGCGCACAGACGCGATTCCCTTGTCTCTTGCGAACACAGGGAACTCTGTGCATCCAAATCTACAGGCTAAGGACGCGTCTGCATATGTTTTGGTGAACAATCGAGTGTGCGTGTTCTGACAGCTGCCTCTATGCAGACGTCTCCACAGAGCCACTTCTGAATGCCCCGCAGCCCAGGACTGAATGGATACACTAACAAGTGCACCGGTGTGAGCAACCACATATGCAGAAGGACGTCTTTCATCTCACAGAAGCGCGAACGTCTTGGCGTTCAAGCACATGGCAGAAACAAGGTGTGAACAGATGAGCTGCTGCTATTTTCTCCGTTCGGCATGCTTCGTTGTAGCTCTCTTGCCGGTCGCCGGCTTAGCGGCTTGCTTTGCGCGACTAGCTCTGGGGAGAGAAGGAGATAGCGCCGGAAACCTCGCCTTTTGCCTTCTTCGGCGCTGGAACCTGGTTGCTGCGCCTTCTCTTTGTCCATGTGCACACACACGATTCCTCAGCGAAAACCATGCAGAAACCTTTCCACGAGCACCCAGGGATGTGCACCCAGCACCACGTGCACGCACACGCAGCTAGAGAAAAGCACCTACCTTTTCACACACTGAAGCCTAAGCAAACGCGTGGCCACACACACGCACACATCCGCAAGCGCGCCTACTCCCATCTATTGAGGGAAAGACGGACGAGCTCTTTGGTTGCTCTTCACAGGCTTGTCCCTGATCTATAGCTGAGGGCAAACACTTGTGTGCTTGTGGGAGAGCCTGTGTCTTTCCTGGAAGCGTTTGGGAGTTTTGCTCAGACGCGTGTTTCCTCAAGTTCAAGAATCAAGATCTAGGATACCTGCAGACAGGTGCCTGTTTGTGTGGAGACAGTCTGTTTGAAACTGTGTTCCTCAGCGCCCGCTCTTTCTCCCCGTCGCTCCACACGCCTGGGAGTCCCTTTCTTTCTCTCCACAAGCACGTGTGTTGACTTCGTCGCACATGTGCATCTGCACAAGCGTTGAGCTCAGCAGAGCGTGTCTCTTGACACTTGATGTGCGTTGGCTGTGTCTGCCTGCTCCAGTGAAGAGAGAAACGGGAAATCATCTTGGTAGAGGCAACAAAGCAAAAGCGAGGCAGGATTGACATCTGCTCAACAGAGACGGATTCCCTGCGCTGACACAGTTCACAGTTACACGAGAAGCAATCTGAGCGGTCCGTCGACCGGAGACGTGTTTCCCAAGAGGTCGTTTAGCGAGTGAACAGCAGTGTGCGCGACTTTCAGGAGTGTGCCTGGAAAGTGCCAGAATCACCAGGAGCATCTGTGCAAAAGCTGCTGCCTCTGTGACCGCATTGAGGCACGTTCGCGTGTCTGCGAGTATATAGACGGCTCTTTCGCGTTCACTCCGAGGGAAACGGTCCGCTATTGCTTCTGTGCGCACAGACGCGATTCCCTTGTCTCTTGCGAACACAGGGAACTCTGTGCATCCAAATCTACAGGCTAAGGACGCGTCTGCATATGTTTTGGTGAACAATCGAGTGTGCGTGTTCTGACAGCTGCCTCTATGCAGACGTCTCCACAGAGCCACTTCTGAATGCCCCGCAGCCCAGGACTGAATGGATACACTAACAAGTGCACCGGTGTGAGCAACCACATATGCAGAAGGACGTCTTTCATCTCACAGAAGCGCGAACGTCTTGGCGTTCAAGCACATGGCAGAAACAAGGTGTGAACAGATGAGCTGCTGCTATTTTCTCCGTTCGGCATGCTTCGTTGTAGCTCTCTTGCCGGTCGCCGGCTTAGCGGCTTGCTTTGCGCGACTAGCTCTGGGGAGAGAAGGAGATAGCGCCGGAAACCTCGCCTTTTGCCTTCTTCGGCGCTGGAACCTGGTTGCTGCGCCTTCTCTTTGTCCATGTGCACACACACGATTCCTCAGCGAAAACCATGCAGAAACCTTTCCACGAGCACCCAGGGATGTGCACCCAGCACCACGTGCACGCACACGCAGCTAGAGAAAAGCACCTACCTTTTCACACACTGATGCCTAAGCAAACGCGTGGCCACACACACGCACACATCCGCAAGCGCGCCTACTCCCATCTATTGAGGGAAAGACGGACGAGCTCTTTGGTTGCTCTTCACAGGCTTGTCCCTGATCTATAGCTGAGGGCAAACACTTGTGTGCTTGTGGGAGAGCCTGTGTCTTTCCTGGAAGCGTTTGGGAGTTTTGCTCAGACGCGTGTTTCCTCAAGTTCAAGAATCAAGATCTAGGATACCTGCAGACAGGTGCCTGTTTGTGTGGAGACAGTCTGTTTGAAACTGTGTTCCTCAGCGCCCGCTCTTTCTCCCCGTCGCTCCACACGCCTGGGAGTCCCTTTCTTTCTCTCCACAAGCACGTGTGTTGACTTCGTCGCACATGTGCATCTGCACAAGCGTTGAGCTCAGCAGAGCGTGTCTCTTGACACTTGATGTGCGTTGGCTGTGTCTGCCTGCTCCAGTGAAGAGAGAAACGGGAAATCATCTTGGTAGAGGCAACAAAGCAAAAGCGAGGCAGGATCCACATCTGCTCAACAGAGACGGATTCCCTGCGCTGACACAGTTCACAGTTACACGAGAAGCAATCTGAGCGGTCCGTCGACCGGAGACGTGTTTCCCAAGAGGTCGTTTAGCGAGTGAACAGCAGTGTGCGCGACTTTCAGGAGTGTGCCTGGAAAGTGCCAGAATCACCAGGAGCATCTGTGCAAAAGCTGCTGCCTCTGTGACCGCATTGAGGCACGTTCGCGTGTCTGCGAGTATATAGACGGCTCTTTCGCGTTCACTCCGAGGGAAACGGTCCGCTATTGCTTCTGTGCGCACAGACGCGATTCCCTTGTCTCTTGCGAACACAGGGAACTCTGTGCATCCAAATCTACAGGCTAAGGACGCGTCTGCATATGTTTTGGTGAACAATCGAGTGTGCGTGTTCTGACAGCTGCCTCTATGCAGACGTCTCCACAGAGCCACTTCTGAATGCCCCGCAGCCCAGGACTGAATGGATACACTAACAAGTGCACCGGTGTGAGCAACCACATATGCAGAAGGACGTCTTTCATCTCACAGAAGCGCGAACGTCTTGGCGTTCAAGCACATGGCAGAAACAAGGTGTGAACAGATGAGCTGCTGCTATTTTCTCCGTTCGGCATGCTTCGTTGTAGCTCTCTTGCCGGTCGCCGGCTTAGCGGCTTGCTTTGCGCGACTAGGTCTGGGGAGAGAAGGGGAGAGCGCCGGAAACCTCGCCTTTTGCCTTCTTCGGCGCTGGAACCTGGTTGCTGCGCCTTCTCTTTGTCCATGTGCACACACACGATTCCTCAGCGAAAACCATGCAGAAACCTTTCCACGAGCACCCAGGGATGTGCACCCAGCACCACGTGCACGCACACGCAGCTAGAGAAAAGCACCTACCTTTTCACACACTGATGCCTAAGCAAACGCGTGGCCACACACACGCACACATCCGCAAGCGCGCCTACTCCCATCTATTGAGGGAAAGACGGACGAGCTCTTTGGTTGCTCTTCACAGGCTTGTCCCTGATCTATAGCTGAGGGCAAACACTTGTGTGCTTGTGGGAGAGCCTGTGTCTTTCCTGGAAGCGTTTGGGAGTTTTGCTCAGACGCGTGTTTCCTCAAGTTCAAGAATCAAGATCTAGGATACCTGCAGACAGGTGCCTGTTTGTGTGGAGACAGTCTGTTTGAAACTGTGTTCCTCAGCGCCCGCTCTTTCTCCCCGTCGCTCCACACGCCTGGGAGTCCCTTTCTTTCTCTCCACAAGCACGTGTGTTGACTTCGTCGCACATGTGCATCTGCACAAGCGTTGAGCTCAGCAGAGCGTGTCTCTTGACACTTGATGTGCGTTGGCTGTGTCTGCCTGCTCCAGTGAAGAGAGAAACGGGAAATCATCTTGGTAGAGGCAACAAAGCAAAAGCGAGGCAGGATTGACATCTGCTCAACAGAGACGGATTCCCTGCGCTGACACAGTTCACAGTTACACGAGAAGCAATCTGAGCGGTCCGTCGACCGGAGACGTGTTTCCCAAGAGGTCGTTTAGCGAGTGAACAGCAGTGTGCGCGACTTTCAGGAGTGTGCCTGGAAAGTGCCAGAATCACCAGGAGCATCTGTGCAAAAGCTGCTGCCTCTGTGACCGCATTGAGGCACGTTCGCGTGTCTGCGAGTATATAGACGGCTCTTTCGCGTTCACTCCGAGGGAAACGGTCCGCTATTGCTTCTGTGCGCACAGACGCGATTCCCTTGTCTCTTGCGAACACAGGGAACTCTGTGCATCCAAATCTACAGGCTAAGGACGCGTCTGCATATGTTTTGGTGAACAATCGAGTGTGCGTGTTCTGACAGCTGCCTCTATGCAGACGTCTCCACAGAGCCACTTCTGAATGCCCCGCAGCCCAGGACTGAATGGATACACTAACAAGTGCACCGGTGTGAGCAACCACATATGCAGAAGGACGTCTTTCATCTCACAGAAGCGCGAACGTCTTGGCGTTCAAGCACATGGCAGAAACAAGGTGTGAACAGATGAGCTGCTGCTATTTTCTCCGTTCGGCATGCTTCGTTGTAGCTCTCTTGCCGGTCGCCGGCTTAGCGGCTTGCTTTGCGCGACTAGCTCTGGGGAGAGAAGGAGATAGCGCCGGAAACCTCGCCTTTTGCCTTCTTCGGCGCTGGAACCTGGTTGCTGCGCCTTCTCTTTGTCCATGTGCACACACACGATTCCTCAGCGAAAACCATGCAGAAACCTTTCCACGAGCACCCAGGGATGTGCACCCAGCACCACGTGCACGCACACGCAGCTAGAGAAAAGCACCTACCTTTTCACACACTGATGCCTAAGCAAACGCGTGGCCACACACACGCACACATCCGCAAGCGCGCCTACTCCCATCTATTGAGGGAAAGACGGACGAGCTCTTTGGTTGCTCTTCACAGGCTTGTCCCTGATCTATAGCTGAGGGCAAACACTTGTGTGCTTGTGGGAGAGCCTGTGTCTTTCCTGGAAGCGTTTGGGAGTTTTGCTCAGACGCGTGTTTCCTCAAGTTCAAGAATCAAGATCTAGGATACCTGCAGACAGGTGCCTGTTTGTGTGGAGACAGTCTGTTTGAAACTGTGTTCCTCAGCGCCCGCTCTTTCTCCCCGTCGCTCCACACGCCTGGGAGTCCCTTTCTTTCTCTCCACAAGCACGTGTGTTGACTTCGTCGCACATGTGCATCTGCACAAGCGTTGAGCTCAGCAGAGCGTGTCTCTTGACACTTGATGTGCGTTGGCTGTGTCTGCCTGCTCCAGTGAAGAGAGAAACGGGAAATCATCTTGGTAGAGGCAACAAAGCAAAAGCGAGGCAGGATTGACATCTGCTCAACAGAGACGGATTCCCTGCGCTGACACAGTTCACAGTTACACGAGAAGCAATCTGAGCGGTCCGTCGACCGGAGACGTGTTTCCCAAGAGGTCGTTTAGCGAGTGAACAGCAGTGTGCGCGACTTTCAGGAGTGTGCCTGGAAAGTGCCAGAATCACCAGGAGCATCTGTGCAAAAGCTGCTGCCTCTGTGACCGCATTGAGGCACGTTCGCGTGTCTGCGAGTATATAGACGGCTCTTTCGCGTTCACTCCGAGGGAAACGGTCCGCTATTGCTTCTGTGCGCACAGACGCGATTCCCTTGTCTCTTGCGAACACAGGGAACTCTGTGCATCCAAATCTACAGGCTAAGGACGCGTCTGCATATGTTTTGGTGAACAATCGAGTGTGCGTGTTCTGACAGCTGCCTCTATGCAGACGTCTCCACAGAGCCACTTCTGAATGCCCCGCAGCCCAGGACTGAATGGATACACTAACAAGTGCACCGGTGTGAGCAACCACATATGCAGAAGGACGTCTTTCATCTCACAGAAGCGCGAACGTCTTGGCGTTCAAGCACATGGCAGAAACAAGGTGTGAACAGATGAGCTGCTGCTATTTTCTCCGTTCGGCATGCTTCGTTGTAGCTCTCTTGCCGGTCGCCGGCTTAGCGGCTTGCTTTGCGCGACTAGCTCTGGGGAGAGAAGGAGATAGCGCCGGAAACCTCGCCTTTTGCCTTCTTCGGCGCTGGAACCTGGTTGCTGCGCCTTCTCTTTGTCCATGTGCACACACACGATTCCTCAGCGAAAACCATGCAGAAACCTTTCCACGAGCACCCAGGGATGTGCACCCAGCACCACGTGCACGCACACGCAGCTAGAGAAAAGCACCTACCTTTTCACACACTGATGCCTAAGCAAACGCGTGGCCACACACACGCACACATCCGCAAGCGCGCCTACTCCCATCTATTGAGGGAAAGACGGACGAGCTCTTTGGTTGCTCTTCACAGGCTTGTCCCTGATCTATAGCTGAGGGCAAACACTTGTGTGCTTGTGGGAGAGCCTGTGTCTTTCCTGGAAGCGTTTGGGAGTTTTGCTCAGACGCGTGTTTCCTCAAGTTCAAGAATCAAGATCTAGGATACCTGCAGACAGGTGCCTGTTTGTGTGGAGACAGTCTGTTTGAAACTGTGTTCCTCAGCGCCCGCTCTTTCTCCCCGTCGCTCCACACGCCTGGGAGTCCCTTTCTTTCTCTCCACAAGCACGTGTGTTGACTTCGTCGCACATGTGCATCTGCACAAGCGTTGAGCTCAGCAGAGCGTGTCTCTTGACACTTGATGTGCGTTGGCTGTGTCTGCCTGCTCCAGTGAAGAGAGAAACGGGAAATCATCTTGGTAGAGGCAACAAAGCAAAAGCGAGGCAGGATTGACATCTGCTCAACAGAGACGGATTCCCTGCGCTGACACAGTTCACAGTTACACGAGAAGCAATCTGAGCGGTCCGTCGACCGGAGACGTGTTTCCCAAGAGGTCGTTTAGCGAGTGAACAGCAGTGTGCGCGACTTTCAGGAGTGTGCCTGGAAAGTGCCAGAATCACCAGGAGCATCTGTGCAAAAGCTGCTGCCTCTGTGACCGCATTGAGGCACGTTCGCGTGTCTGCGAGTATATAGACGGCTCTTTCGCGTTCACTCCGAGGGAAACGGTCCGCTATTGCTTCTGTGCGCACAGACGCGATTCCCTTGTCTCTTGCGAACACAGGGAACTCTGTGCATCCAAATCTACAGGCTAAGGACGCGTCTGCATATGTTTTGGTGAACAATCGAGTGTGCGTGTTCTGACAGCTGCCTCTATGCAGACGTCTCCACAGAGCCACTTCTGAATGCCCCGCAGCCCAGGACTGAATGGATACACTAACAAGTGCACCGGTGTGAGCAACCACATATGCAGAAGGACGTCTTTCATCTCACAGAAGCGCGAACGTCTTGGCGTTCAAGCACATGGCAGAAACAAGGTGTGAACAGATGAGCTGCTGCTATTTTCTCCGTTCGGCATGCTTCGTTGTAGCTCTCTTGCCGGTCGCCGGCTTAGCGGCTTGCTTTGCGCGACTAGCTCTGGGGAGAGAAGGAGATAGCGCCGGAAACCTCGCCTTTTGCCTTCTTCGGCGCTGGAACCTGGTTGCTGCGCCTTCTCTTTGTCCATGTGCACACACACGATTCCTCAGCGAAAACCATGCAGAAACCTTTCCACGAGCACCCAGGGATGTGCACCCAGCACCACGTGCACGCACACGCAGCTAGAGAAAAGCACCTACCTTTTCACACACTGATGCCTAAGCAAACGCGTGGCCACACACACGCACACATCCGCAAGCGCGCCTACTCCCATCTATTGAGGGAAAGACGGACGAGCTCTTTGGTTGCTCTTCACAGGCTTGTCCCTGATCTATAGCTGAGGGCAAACACTTGTGTGCTTGTGGGAGAGCCTGTGTCTTTCCTGGAAGCGTTTGGGAGTTTTGCTCAGACGCGTGTTTCCTCAAGTTCAAGAATCAAGATCTAGGATACCTGCAGACAGGTGCCTGTTTGTGTGGAGACAGTCTGTTTGAAACTGTGTTCCTCAGCGCCCGCTCTTTCTCCCCGTCGCTCCACACGCCTGGGAGTCCCTTTCTTTCTCTCCACAAGCACGTGTGTTGACTTCGTCGCACATGTGCATCTGCACAAGCGTTGAGCTCAGCAGAGCGTGTCTCTTGACACTTGATGTGCGTTGGCTGTGTCTGCCTGCTCCAGTGAAGAGAGAAACGGGAAATCATCTTGGTAGAGGCAACAAAGCAAAGGCGAGGCAGGATTGACATCTGCTCAACAGAGACGGATTCCCTGCGCTGACACAGTTCACAGTTACACGAGAAGCAATCTGAGCGGTCCGTCGACCGGAGACGTGTTTCCCAAGAGGTCGTTTAGCGAGTGAACAGCAGTGTGCGCGACTTTCAGGAGTGTGCCTGGAAAGTGCCAGAATCACCAGGAGCATCTGTGCAAAAGCTGCTGCCTCTGTGACCGCATTGAGGCACGTTCGCGTGTCTGCGAGTATATAGACGGCTCTTTCGCGTTCACTCCGAGGGAAACGGTCCGCTATTGCTTCTGTGCGCACAGACGCGATTCCCTTGTCTCTTGCGAACACAGGGAACTCTGTGCATCCAAATCTACAGGCTAAGGACGCGTCTGCATATGTTTTGGTGAACAATCGAGTGTGCGTGTTCTGACAGCTGCCTCTATGCAGACGTCTCCACAGAGCCACTTCTGAATGCCCCGCAGCCCAGGACTGAATGGATACACTAACAAGTGCACCGGTGTGAGCAACCACATATGCAGAAGGACGTCTTTCATCTCACAGAAGCGCGAACGTCTTGGCGTTCAAGCACATGGCAGAAACAAGGTGTGAACAGATGAGCTGCTGCTATTTTCTCCGTTCGGCATGCTTCGTTGTAGCTCTCTTGCCGGTCGCCGGCTTAGCGGCTTGCTTTGCGCGACTAGCTCTGGGGAGAGAAGGAGATAGCGCCGGAAACCTCGCCTTTTGCCTTCTTCGGCGCTGGAACCTGGTTGCTGCGCCTTCTCTTTGTCCATGTGCACACACACGATTCCTCAGCGAAAACCATGCAGAAACCTTTCCACGAGCACCCAGGGATGTGCACCCAGCACCACGTGCACGCACACGCAGCTAGAGAAAAGCACCTACCTTTTCACACACTGATGCCTAAGCAAACGCGTGGCCACACACACGCACACATCCGCAAGCGCGCCTACTCCCATCTATTGAGGGAAAGACGGACGAGCTCTTTGGTTGCTCTTCACAGGCTTGTCCCTGATCTATAGCTGAGGGCAAACACTTGTGTGCTTGTGGGAGAGCCTGTGTCTTTCCTGGAAGCGTTTGGGAGTTTTGCTCAGACGCGTGTTTCCTCAAGTTCAAGAATCAAGATCTAGGATACCTGCAGACAGGTGCCTGTTTGTGTGGAGACAGTCTGTTTGAAACTGTGTTCCTCAGCGCCCGCTCTTTCTCCCCGTCGCTCCACACGCCTGGGAGTCCCTTTCTTTCTCTCCACAAGCACGTGTGTTGACTTCGTCGCACATGTGCATCTGCACAAGCGTTGAGCTCAGCAGAGCGTGTCTCTTGACACTTGATGTGCGTTGGCTGTGTCTGCCTGCTCCAGTGAAGAGAGAAACGGGAAATCATCTTGGTAGAGGCAAGAAAGCAAAGGCGAGGCAGGATTGACATCTGCTCAACAGAGACGGATTCCCTGCGCTGACACAGTTCACAGTTACACGAGAAGCAATCTGAGCGGTCCGTCGACCGGAGACGTGTTTCCCAAGAGGTCGTTTAGCGAGTGAACAGCAGTGTGCGCGACTTTCAGGAGTGTGCCTGGAAAGTGCCAGAATCACCAGGAGCATCTGTGCAAAAGCTGCTGCCTCTGTGACCGCATTGAGGCACGTTCGCGTGTCTGCGAGTATATAGACGGCTCTTTCGCGTTCACTCCGAGGGAAACGGTCCGCTATTGCTTCTGTGCGCACAGACGCGATTCCCTTGTCTCTTGCGAACACAGGGAACTCTGTGCATCCAAATCTACAGGCTAAGGACGCGTCTGCATATGTTTTGGTGAACAATCGAGTGTGCGTGTTCTGACAGCTGCCTCTATGCAGACGTCTCCACAGAGCCACTTCTGAATGCCCCGCAGCCCAGGACTGAATGGATACACTAACAAGTGCACCGGTGTGAGCAACCACATATGCAGAAGGACGTCTTTCATCTCACAGAAGCGCGAACGTCTTGGCGTTCAAGCACATGGCAGAAACAAGGTGTGAACAGATGAGCTGCTGCTATTTTCTCCGTTCGGCATGCTTCGTTGTAGCTCTCTTGCCGGTCGCCGGCTTAGCGGCTTGCTTTGCGCGACTAGCTCTGGGGAGAGAAGGAGATAGCGCCGGAAACCTCGCCTTTTGCCTTCTTCGGCGCTGGAACCTGGTTGCTGCGCCTTCTCTTTGTCCATGTGCACACACACGATTCCTCAGCGAAAACCATGCAGAAACCTTTCCACGAGCACCCAGGGATGTGCACCCAGCACCACGTGCACGCACACGCAGCTAGAGAAAAGCACCTACCTTTTCACACACTGATGCCTAAGCAAACGCGTGGCCACACACACGCACACATCCGCAAGCGCGCCTACTCCCATCTATTGAGGGAAAGACGGACGAGCTCTTTGGTTGCTCTTCACAGGCTTGTCCCTGATCTATAGCTGAGGGCAAACACTTGTGTGCTTGTGGGAGAGCCTGTGTCTTTCCTGGAAGCGTTTGGGAGTTTTGCTCAGACGCGTGTTTCCTCAAGTTCAAGAATCAAGATCTAGGATACCTGCAGACAGGTGCCTGTTTGTGTGGAGACAGTCTGTTTGAAACTGTGTTCCTCAGCGCCCGCTCTTTCTCCCCGTCGCTCCACACGCCTGGGAGTCCCTTTCTTTCTCTCCACAAGCACGTGTGTTGACTTCGTCGCACATGTGCATCTGCACAAGCGTTGAGCTCAGCAGAGCGTGTCTCTTGACACTTGATGTGCGTTGGCTGTGTCTGCCTGCTCCAGTGAAGAGAGAAACGGGAAATCATCTTGGTAGAGGCAAGAAAGCAAAGGCGAGGCAGGATTGACATCTGCTCAACAGAGACGGATTCCCTGCGCTGACACAGTTCACAGTTACACGAGAAGCAATCTGAGCGGTCCGTCGACCGGAGACGTGTTTCCCAAGAGGTCGTTTAGCGAGTGAACAGCAGTGTGCGCGACTTTCAGGAGTGTGCCTGGAAAGTGCCAGAATCACCAGGAGCATCTGTGCAAAAGCTGCTGCCTCTGTGACCGCATTGAGGCACGTTCGCGTGTCTGCGAGTATATAGACGGCTCTTTCGCGTTCACTCCGAGGGAAACGGTCCGCTATTGCTTCTGTGCGCACAGACGCGATTCCCTTGTCTCTTGCGAACACAGGGAACTCTGTGCATCCAAATCTACAGGCTAAGGACGCGTCTGCATATGTTTTGGTGAACAATCGAGTGTGCGTGTTCTGACAGCTGCCTCTATGCAGACGTCTCCACAGAGCCACTTCTGAATGCCCCGCAGCCCAGGACTGAATGGATACACTAACAAGTGCACCGGTGTGAGCAACCACATATGCAGAAGGACGTCTTTCATCTCACAGAAGCGCGAACGTCTTGGCGTTCAAGCACATGGCAGAAACAAGGTGTGAACAGATGAGCTGCTGCTATTTTCTCCGTTCGGCATGCTTCGTTGTAGCTCTCTTGCCGGTCGCCGGCTTAGCGGCTTGCTTTGCGCGACTAGCTCTGGGGAGAGAAGGAGATAGCGCCGGAAACCTCGCCTTTTGCCTTCTTCGGCGCTGGAACCTGGTTGCTGCGCCTTCTCTTTGTCCATGTGCACACACACGATTCCTCAGCGAAAACCATGCAGAAACCTTTCCACGAGCACCCAGGGATGTGCACCCAGCACCACGTGCACGCACACGCAGCTAGAGAAAAGCACCTACCTTTTCACACACTGATGCCTAAGCAAACGCGTGGCCACACACACGCACACATCCGCAAGCGCGCCTACTCCCATCTACTGAGAGAAAGACGGACGAGCTCTTTGGTTGCTCTTCACAGGCTTGTCCCTGATCTATAGCTGAGGGCAAACACTTGTGTGCTTGTGGGAGAGCCTGTGTCTTTCCTGGAAGCGTTTGGGAGTTTTGCTCAGACGCGTGTTTCCTCAAGTTCAAGAATCAAGATCTAGGATACCTGCAGACAGGTGCCTGTTTGTGTGGAGACAGTCTGTTTGAAACTGTGTTCCTCAGCGCCCGCTCTTTCTCCCCGTCGCTCCACACGCCTGGGAGTCCCTTTCTTTCTCTCCACAAGCACGTGTGTTGACTTCGTCGCACATGTGCATCTGCACAAGCGTTGAGCTCAGAAGAGCGTGTCTCTTGACACTTGATGTGCGTTGGCTGTGTCTGCCTGCTCCAGTGAAGAGAGAAACGGGAAATCATCTTGGTAGAGGCAACAAAGCAAAGGCGAGGCAGGATTGACATCTGCTGAACAGAGACGGATTCCCTGCGCTGACACAGTTCACAGTTACACGAGAAGCAATCTGAGCGGTCCGTCGACCGGAGACGTGTTTCCCAAGAGGTCGTTTAGCGAGTGAACAGCAGTGTGCGCGACTTTCAGGAGTGTGCCTGGAAAGTGCCAGAATCACCAGGAGCATCTGTGCAAAAGCTGCTGCCTCTGTGACCGCATTGAGGCACGTTCGCGTGTCTGCGAGTATATAGACGGCTCTTTCGCGTTCACTCCGAGGGAAACGGTCCGCTATTGCTTCTGTGCGCACAGACGCGATTCCCTTGTCTCTTGCGAACACAGGGAACTCTGTGCATCCAAATCTACAGGCTAAGGACGCGTCTGCATATGTTTTGGTGAACAATCGAGTGTGCGTGTTCTGACAGCTGCCTCTATGCAGACGTCTCCACAGAGCCACTTCTGAATGCCCAGCAGCCCAGGACTGAATGGATACACTAACAAGTGCACCGGTGTGAGCAACCACATATGCAGAAGGACGTCTTTCATCTCACAGAAGCGCGAACGTCTTGGCGTTCAAGCACATGGCAGAAACAAGGTGTGAACAGATGAGCTGCTGCTATTTTCTCCGTTCGGCATGCTTCGTTGTAGCTCTCTTGCCGGTCGCCGGCTTAGCGGCTTGCTTTGCGCGACTAGCTCTGGGGAGAGAAGGAGATAGCGCCGGAAACCTCGCCTTTTGCCTTCTTCGGCGCTGGAACCTGGTTGCTGCGCCTTCTCTTTGTCCATGTGCACACACACGATTCCTCAGCGAAAACCATGCAGAAACCTTTCCACGAGCACCCAGGGATGTGCACCCAGCACCACGTGCACGCACACGCAGCTAGAGAAAAGCACCTACCTTTTCACACACTGATGCCTAAGCAAACGCGTGGCCACACACACGCACACATCCGCAAGCGCGCCTACTCCCATCTATTGAGGGAAAGACGGACGAGCTCTTTGGTTGCTCTTCACAGGCTTGTCCCTGATCTATAGCTGAGGGCAAACACTTGTGTGCTTGTGGGAGAGCCTGTGTCTTTCCTGGAAGCGTTTGGGAGTTTTGCTCAGACGCGTGTTTCCTCAAGTTCAAGAATCAAGATCTAGGATACCTGCAGACAGGTGCCTGTTTGTGTGGAGACAGTCTGTTTGAAACTGTGTTCCTCAGCGCCCGCTCTTTCTCCCCGTCGCTCCACACGCCTGGGAGTCCCTTTCTTTCTCTCCACAAGCACGTGTGTTGACTTCGTCGCACATGTGCATCTGCACAAGCGTTGAGCTCAGCAGAGCGTGTCTCTTGACACTTGATGTGCGTTGGCTGTGTCTGCCTGCTCCAGTGAAGAGAGAAACGGGAAATCATCTTGGTAGAGGCAACAAAGCAAAGGCGAGGCAGGATTGACATCTGCTGAACAGAGACGGATTCCCTGCGCTGACACAGTTCACAGTTACACGAGAAGCAATCTGAGCGGTCCGTCGACCGGAGACGTGTTTCCCAAGAGGTCGTTTAGCGAGTGAACAGCAGTGTGCGCGACTTTCAGGAGTGTGCCTGGAAAGTGCCAGAATCACCAGGAGCATCTGTGCAAAAGCTGCTGCCTCTGTGACCGCATTGAGGCACGTTCGCGTGTCTGCGAGTATATAGACGGCTCTTTCGCGTTCACTCCGAGGGAAACGGTCCGCTATTGCTTCTGTGCGCACAGACGCGATTCCCTTGTCTCTTGCGAACACAGGGAACTCTGTGCATCCAAATCTACAGGCTAAGGACGCGTCTGCATATGTTTTGGTGAACAATCGAGTGTGCGTGTTCTGACAGCTGCCTCTATGCAGACGTCTCCACAGAGCCACTTCTGAATGCCCCGCAGCCCAGGACTGAATGGATACACTAACAAGTGCACCGGTGTGAGCAACCACATATGCAGAAGGACGTCTTTCATCTCACAGAAGCGCGAACGTCTTGGCGTTCAAGCACATGGCAGAAACAAGGTGTGAACAGATGAGCTGCTGCTATTTTCTCCGTTCGGCATGCTTCGTTGTAGCTCTCTTGCCGGTCGCCGGCTTAGCGGCTTGCTTTGCGCGACTAGCTCTGGGGAGAGAAGGAGATAGCGCCGGAAACCTCGCCTTTTGCCTTCTTCGGCGCTGGAACCTGGTTGCTGCGCCTTCTCTTTGTCCATGTGCACACACACGATTCCTCAGCGAAAACCATGCAGAAACCTTTCCACGAGCACCCAGGGATGTGCACCCAGCACCACGTGCACGCACACGCAGCTAGAGAAAAGCACCTACCTTTTCACACACTGATGCCTAAGCAAACGCGTGGCCACACACACGCACACATCCGCAAGCGCGCCTACTCCCATCTATTGAGAGAAAGACGGACGAGCTCTTTGGTTGCTCTTCACAGGCTTGTCCCTGATCTATAGCTGAGGGCAAACACTTGTGTGCTTGTGGGAGAGCCTGTGTCTTTCCTGGAAGCGTTTGGGAGTTTTGCTCAGACGCGTGTTTCCTCAAGTTCAAGAATCAAGATCTAGGATACCTGCAGACAGGTGCCTGTTTGTGTGGAGACAGTCTGTTTGAAACTGTGTTCCTCAGCGCCCGCTCTTTCTCCCCGTCGCTCCACACGCCTGGGAGTCCCTTTCTTTCTCTCCACAAGCACGTGTGTTGACTTCGTCGCACATGTGCATCTGCACAAGCGTTGAGCTCAGCAGAGCGTGTCTCTTGACACTTGATGTGCGTTGGCTGTGTCTGCCTGCTCCAGTGAAGAGAGAAACGGGAAATCATCTTGGTAGAGGCAACAAAGCAAAAGCGAGGCAGGATTGACATCTGCTCAACAGAGACGGATTCCCTGCGCTGACACAGTTCACAGTTACACGAGAAGCAATCTGAGCGGTCCGTCGACCGGAGACGTGTTTCCCAAGAGGTCGTTTAGCGAGTGAACAGCAGTGTGCGCGACTTTCAGGAGTGTGCCTGGAAAGTGCCAGAATCACCAGGAGCATCTGTGCAAAAGCTGCTGCCTCTGTGACCGCATTGAGGCACGTTCGCGTGTCTGCGAGTATATAGACGGCTCTTTCGCGTTCACTCCGAGGGAAACGGTCCGCTATTGCTTCTGTGCGCACAGACGCGATTCCCTTGTCTCTTGCGAACACAGGGAACTCTGTGCATCCAAATCTACAGGCTAAGGACGCGTCTGCATATGTTTTGGTGAACAATCGAGTGTGCGTGTTCTGACAGCTGCCTCTATGCAGACGTCTCCACAGAGCCACTTCTGAATGCCCCGCAGCCCAGGACTGAATGGATACACTAACAAGTGCACCGGTGTGAGCAACCACATATGCAGAAGGACGTCTTTCATCTCACAGAAGCGCGAACGTCTTGGCGTTCAAGCACATGGCAGAAACAAGGTGTGAACAGATGAGCTGCTGCTATTTTCTCCGTTCGGCATGCTTCGTTGTAGCTCTCTTGCCGGTCGCCGGCTTAGTGGCTTGCTTTGCGCGACTAGCTCTGGGGAGAGAAGGAGATAGCGCCGGAAACCTCGCCTTTTGCCTTCTTCGGCGCTGGAACCTGGTTGCTGCGCCTTCTCTTTGTCCATGTGCACACACACGATTCCTCAGCGAAAACCATGCAGAAACCTTTCCACGAGCACCCAGGGATGTGCACCCAGCACCACGTGCACGCACACGCAGCTAGAGAAAAGCACCTACCTTTTCACACACTGATGCCTAAGCAAACGCGTGGCCACACACACGCACACATCCGCAAGCGCGCCTACTCCCATCTATTGAGGGAAAGACGGACGAGCTCTTTGGTTGCTCTTCACAGGCTTGTCCCTGATCTATAGCTGAGGGCAAACACTTGTGTGCTTGTGGGAGAGCCTGTGTCTTTCCTGGAAGCGTTTGGGAGTTTTGCTCAGACGCGTGTTTCCTCAAGTTCAAGAATCAAGATCTAGGATACCTGCAGACAGGTGCCTGTTTGTGTGGAGACAGTCTGTTTGAAACTGTGTTCCTCAGCGCCCGCTCTTTCTCCCCGTCGCTCCACACGCCTGGGAGTCCCTTTCTTTCTCTCCACAAGCACGTGTGTTGACTTCGTCGCACATGTGCATCTGCACAAGCGTTGAGCTCAGCAGAGCGTGTCTCTTGACACTTGATGTGCGTTGGCTGTGTCTGCCTGCTCCAGTGAAGAGAGAAACGGGAAATCATCTTGGTAGAGGCAACAAAGCAAAAGCGAGGCAGGATTGACATCTGCTCAACAGAGACGGATTCCCTGCGCTGACACAGTTCACAGTTACACGAGAAGCAATCTGAGCGGTCCGTCGACCGGAGACGTGTTTCCCAAGAGGTCGTTTAGCGAGTGAACAGCAGTGTGCGCGACTTTCAGGAGTGTGCCTGGAAAGTGCCAGAATCACCAGGAGCATCTGTGCAAAAGCTGCTGCCTCTGTGACCGCATTGAGGCACGTTCGCGTGTCTGCGAGTATATAGACGGCTCTTTCGCGTTCACTCCGAGGGAAACGGTCCGCTATTGCTTCTGTGCGCACAGACGCGATTCCCTTGTCTCTTGCGAACACAGGGAACTCTGTGCATCCAAATCTACAGGCTAAGGACGCGTCTGCATATGTTTTGGTGAACAATCGAGTGTGCGTGTTCTGACAGCTGCCTCTATGCAGACGTCTCCACAGAGCCACTTCTGAATGCCCCGCAGCCCAGGACTGAATGGATACACTAACAAGTGCACCGGTGTGAGCAACCACATATGCAGAAGGACGTCTTTCATCTCACAGAAGCGCGAACGTCTTGGCGTTCAAGCACATGGCAGAAACAAGGTGTGAACAGATGAGCTGCTGCTATTTTCTCCGTTCGGCATGCTTCGTTGTAGCTCTCTTGCCGGTCGCCGGCTTAGCGGCTTGCTTTGCGCGACTAGCTCTGGGGAGAGAAGGAGATAGCGCCGGAAACCTCGCCTTTTGCCTTCTTCGGCGCTGGAACCTGGTTGCTGCGCCTTCTCTTTGTCCATGTGCACACACACGATTCCTCAGCGAAAACCATGCAGAAACCTTTCCACGAGCACCCAGGGATGTGCACCCAGCACCACGTGCACGCACACGCAGCTAGAGAAAAGCACCTACCTTTTCACACACTGATGCCTAAGCAAACGCGTGGCCACACACACGCACACATCCGCAAGCGCGCCTACTCCCATCTATTGAGGGAAAGACGGACGAGCTCTTTGGTTGCTCTTCACAGGCTTGTCCCTGATCTATAGCTGAGGGCAAACACTTGTGTGCTTGTGGGAGAGCCTGTGTCTTTCCTGGAAGCGTTTGGGAGTTTTGCTCAGACGCGTGTTTCCTCAAGTTCAAGAATCAAGATCTAGGATACCTGCAGACAGGTGCCTGTTTGTGTGGAGACAGTCTGTTTGAAACTGTGTTCCTCAGCGCCCGCTCTTTCTCCCCGTCGCTCCACACGCCTGGGAGTCCCTTTCTTTCTCTCCACAAGCACGTGTGTTGACTTCGTCGCACATGTGCATCTGCACAAGCGTTGAGCTCAGCAGAGCGTGTCTCTTGACACTTGATGTGCGTTGGCTGTGTCTGCCTGCTCCAGTGAAGAGAGAAACGGGAAATCATCTTGGTAGAGGCAACAAAGCAAAGGCGAGGCAGGATTGACATCTGCTCAACAGAGACGGATTCCCTGCGCTGACACAGTTCACAGTTACACGAGAAGCAATCTGAGCGGTCCGTCGACCGGAGACGTGTTTCCCAAGAGGTCGTTTAGCGAGTGAACAGCAGTGTGCGCGACTTTCAGGAGTGTGCCTGGAAAGTGCCAGAATCACCAGGAGCATCTGTGCAAAAGCTGCTGCCTCTGTGACCGCATTGAGGCACGTTCGCGTGTCTGCGAGTATATAGACGGCTCTTTCGCGTTCACTCCGAGGGAAACGGTCCGCTATTGCTTCTGTGCGCACAGACGCGATTCCCTTGTCTCTTGCGAACACAGGGAACTCTGTGCATCCAAATCTACAGGCTAAGGACGCGTCTGCATATGTTTTGGTGAACAATCGAGTGTGCGTGTTCTGACAGCTGCCTCTATGCAGACGTCTCCACAGAGCCACTTCTGAATGCCCCGCAGCCCAGGACTGAATGGATACACTAACAAGTGCACCGGTGTGAGCAACCACATATGCAGAAGGACGTCTTTCATCTCACAGAAGCGCGAACGTCTTGGCGTTCAAGCACATGGCAGAAACAAGGTGTGAACAGATGAGCTGCTGCTATTTTCTCCGTTCGGCATGCTTCGTTGTAGCTCTCTTGCCGGTCGCCGGCTTAGCGGCTTGCTTTGCGCGACTAGCTCTGGGGAGAGAAGGAGATAGCGCCGGAAACCTCGCCTTTTGCCTTCTTCGGCGCTGGAACCTGGTTGCTGCGCCTTCTCTTTGTCCATGTGCACACACATGATTCCTCAGCGAAAACCATGCAGAAACCTTTCCACGAGCACCCAGGGATGTGCACCCAGCACCACGTGCACGCACACGCAGCTAGAGAAAAGCACCTACCTTTTCACACTCTGATGCCTAAGCAAACGCGTGGCCACACACACGCACACATCCGCAAGCGCGCCTACTCCCATCTATTGAGGGAAAGACGGACGAGCTCTTTGGTTGCTCTTCACAGGCTTGTCCCTGATCTATAGCTGAGGGCAAACACTTGTGTGCTTGTGGGAGAGCCTGTGTCTTTCCTGGAAGCGTTTGGGAGTTTTGCTCAGACGCGTGTTTCCTCAAGTTCAAGAATCAAGATCTAGGATACCTGCAGACAGGTGCCTGTTTGTGTGGAGACAGTCTGTTTGAAACTGTGTTCCTCAGCGCCCGCTCTTTCTCCCCGTCGCTCCACACGCCTGGGAGTCCCTTTCTTTCTCTCCACAAGCACGTGTGTTGACTTCGTCGCACATGTGCATCTGCACAAGCGTTGAGCTCAGCAGAGCGTGTCTCTTGACACTTGATGTGCGTTGGCTGTGTCTGCCTGCTCCAGTGAAGAGAGAAACGGGAAATCATCTTGGTAGAGGCAACAAAGCAAAGGCGAGGCAGGATTGACATCTGCTGAACAGAGACGGATTCCCTGCGCTGACACAGTTCACAGTTACACGAGAAGCAATCTGAGCGGTCCGTCGACCGGAGACGTGTTTCCCAAGAGGTCGTTTAGCGAGTGAACAGCAGTGTGCGCGACTTTCAGGAGTGTGCCTGGAAAGTGCCAGAATCACCAGGAGCATCTGTGCAAAAGCTGCTGCCTCTGTGACCGCATTGAGGCACGTTCGCGTGTCTGCGAGTATATAGACGGCTCTTTCGCGTTCACTCCGAGGGAAACGGTCCGCTATTGCTTCTGTGCGCACAGACGCGATTCCCTTGTCTCTTGCGAACACAGGGAACTCTGTGCATCCAAATCTACAGGCTAAGGACGCGTCTGCATATGTTTTGGTGAACAATCGAGTGTGCGTGTTCTGACAGCTGCCTCTATGCAGACGTCTCCACAGAGCCACTTCTGAATGCCCCGCAGCCCAGGACTGAATGGATACACTAACAAGTGCACCGGTGTGAGCAACCACATATGCAGAAGGACGTCTTTCATCTCACAGAAGCGCGAACGTCTTGGCGTTCAAGCACATGGCAGAAACAAGGTGTGAACAGATGAGCTGCTGCTATTTTCTCCGTTCGGCATGCTTCGTTGTAGCTCTCTTGCCGGTCGCCGGCTTAGCGGCTTGCTTTGCGCGACTAGCTCTGGGGAGAGAAGGAGATAGCGCCGGAAACCTCGCCTTTTGCCTTCTTCGGCGCTGGAACCTGGTTGCTGCGCCTTCTCTTTGTCCATGTGCACACACACGATTCCTCAGCGAAAACCATGCAGAAACCTTTCCACGAGCACCCAGGGATGTGCACCCAGCACCACGTGCACGCACACGCAGCTAGAGAAAAGCACCTACCTTTTCACACACTGATGCCTAAGCAAACGCGTGGCCACACACACGCACACATCCGCAAGCGCGCCTACTCCCATCTATTGAGGGAAAGACGGACGAGCTCTTTGGTTGCTCTTCACAGGCTTGTCCCTGATCTATAGCTGAGGGCAAACACTTGTGTGCTTGTGGGAGAGCCTGTGTCTTTCCTGGAAGCGTTTGGGAGTTTTGCTCAGACGCGTGTTTCCTCAAGTTCAAGAATCAAGATCTAGGATACCTGCAGACAGGTGCCTGTTTGTGTGGAGACAGTCTGTTTGAAACTGTGTTCCTCAGCGCCCGCTCTTTCTCCCCGTCGCTCCACACGCCTGGGAGTCCCTTTCTTTCTCTCCACAAGCACGTGTGTTGACTTCGTCGCACATGTGCATCTGCACAAGCGTTGAGCTCAGCAGAGCGTGTCTCTTGACACTTGATGTGCGTTGGCTGTGTCTGCCTGCTCCAGTGAAGAGAGAAACGGGAAATCATCTTGGTAGAGGCAACAAAGCAAAAGCGAGGCAGGATTGACATCTGCTCAACAGAGACGGATTCCCTGCGCTGACACAGTTCACAGTTACACGAGAAGCAATCTGAGCGGTCCGTCGACCGGAGACGTGTTTCCCAAGAGGTCGTTTAGCGAGTGAACAGCAGTGTGCGCGACTTTCAGGAGTGTGCCTGGAAAGTGCCAGAATCACCAGGAGCATCTGTGCAAAAGCTGCTGCCTCTGTGACCGCATTGAGGCACGTTCGCGTGTCTGCGAGTATATAGACGGCTCTTTCGCGTTCACTCCGAGGGAAACGGTCCGCTATTGCTTCTGTGCGCACAGACGCGATTCCCTTGTCTCTTGCGAACACAGGGAACTCTGTGCATCCAAATCTACAGGCTAAGGACGCGTCTGCATATGTTTTGGTGAACAATCGAGTGTGCGTGTTCTGACAGCTGCCTCTATGCAGACGTCTCCACAGAGCCACTTCTGAATGCCCCGCAGCCCAGGACTGAATGGATACACTAACAAGTGCACCGGTGTGAGCAACCACATATGCAGAAGGACGTCTTTCATCTCACAGAAGCGCGAACGTCTTGGCGTTCAAGCACATGGCAGAAACAAGGTGTGAACAGATGAGCTGCTGCTATTTTCTCCGTTCGGCATGCTTCGTTGTAGCTCTCTTGCCGGTCGCCGGCTTAGCGGCTTGCTTTGCGCGACTAGCTCTGGGGAGAGAAGGAGATAGCGCCGGAAACCTCGCCTTTTGCCTTCTTCGGCGCTGGAACCTGGTTGCTGCGCCTTCTCTTTGTCCATGTGCACACACACGATTCCTCAGCGAAAACCATGCAGAAACCTTTCCACGAGCACCCAGGGATGTGCACCCAGCACCACGTGCACGCACACGCAGCTAGAGAAAAGCACCTACCTTTTCACACACTGATGCCTAAGCAAACGCGTGGCCACACACACGCACACATCCGCAAGCGCGCCTACTCCCATCTATTGAGAGAAAGACGGACGAGCTCTTTGGTTGCTCTTCACAGGCTTGTCCCTGATCTATAGCTGAGGGCAAACACTTGTGTGCTTGTGGGAGAGCCTGTGTCTTTCCTGGAAGCGTTTGGGAGTTTTGCTCAGACGCGTGTTTCCTCAAGTTCAAGAATCAAGATCTAGGATACCTGCAGACAGGTGCCTGTTTGTGTGGAGACAGTCTGTTTGAAACTGTGTTCCTCAGCGCCCGCTCTTTCTCCCCGTCGCTCCACACGCCTGGGAGTCCCTTTCTTTCTCTCCACAAGCACGTGTGTTGACTTCGTCGCACATGTGCATCTGCACAAGCGTTGAGCTCAGCAGAGCGTGTCTCTTGACACTTGATGTGCGTTGGCTGTGTCTGCCTGCTCCAGTGAAGAGAGAAACGGGAAATCATCTTGGTAGAGGCAACAAAGCAAAGGCGAGGCAGGATTGACATCTGCTCAACAGAGACGGATTCCCTGCGCTGACACAGTTCACAGTTACACGAGAAGCAATCTGAGCGGTCCGTCGACCGGAGACGTGTTTCCCAAGAGGTCGTTTAGCGAGTGAACAGCAGTGTGCGCGACTTTCAGGAGTGTGCCTGGAAAGTGCCAGAATCACCAGGAGCATCTGTGCAAAAGCTGCTGCCTCTGTGACCGCATTGAGGCACGTTCGCGTGTCTGCGAGTATATAGACGGCTCTTTCGCGTTCACTCCGAGGGAAACGGTCCGCTATTGCTTCTGTGCGCACAGACGCGATTCCCTTGTCTCTTGCGAACACAGGGAACTCTGTGCATCCAAATCTACAGGCTAAGGACGCGTCTGCATATGTTTTGGTGAACAATCGAGTGTGCGTGTTCTGACAGCTGCCTCTATGCAGACGTCTCCACAGAGCCACTTCTGAATGCCCCGCAGCCCAGGACTGAATGGATACACTAACAAGTGCACCGGTGTGAGCAACCACATATGCAGAAGGACGTCTTTCATCTCACAGAAGCGCGAACGTCTTGGCGTTCAAGCACATGGCAGAAACAAGGTGTGAACAGATGAGCTGCTGCTATTTTCTCCGTTCGGCATGCTTCGTTGTAGCTCTCTTGCCGGTCGCCGGCTTAGCGGCTTGCTTTGCGCGACTAGCTCTGGGGAGAGAAGGAGATAGCGCCGGAAACCTCGCCTTTTGCCTTCTTCGGCGCTGGAACCTGGTTGCTGCGCCTTCTCTTTGTCCATGTGCACACACACGATTCCTCAGCGAAAACCATGCAGAAACCTTTCCACGAGCACCCAGGGATGTGCACCCAGCACCACGTGCACGCACACGCAGCTAGAGAAAAGCACCTACCTTTTCACACACTGATGCCTAAGCAAACGCGTGGCCACACACACGCACACATCCGCAAGCGCGCCTACTCCCATCTATTGAGGGAAAGACGGACGAGCTCTTTGGTTGCTCTTCACAGGCTTGTCCCTGATCTATAGCTGAGGGCAAACACTTGTGTGCTTGTGGGAGAGCCTGTGTCTTTCCTGGAAGCGTTTGGGAGTTTTGCTCAGACGCGTGTTTCCTCAAGTTCAAGAATCAAGATCTAGGATACCTGCAGACAGGTGCCTGTTTGTGTGGAGACAGTCTGTTTGAAACTGTGTTCCTCAGCGCCCGCTCTTTCTCCCCGTCGCTCCACACGCCTGGGAGTCCCTTTCTTTCTCTCCACAAGCACGTGTGTTGACTTCGTCGCACATGTGCATCTGCACAAGCGTTGAGCTCAGCAGAGCGTGTCTCTTGACACTTGATGTGCGTTGGCTGTGTCTGCCTGCTCCAGTGAAGAGAGAAACGGGAAATCATCTTGGTAGAGGCAACAAAGCAAAAGCGAGGCAGGATTGACATCTGCTCAACAGAGACGGATTCCCTGCGCTGACACAGTTCACAGTTACACGAGAAGCAATCTGAGCGGTCCGTCGACCGGAGACGTGTTTCCCAAGAGGTCGTTTAGCGAGTGAACAGCAGTGTGCGCGACTTTCAGGAGTGTGCCTGGAAAGTGCCAGAATCACCAGGAGCATCTGTGCAAAAGCTGCTGCCTCTGTGACCGCATTGAGGCACGTTCGCGTGTCTGCGAGTATATAGACGGCTCTTTCGCGTTCACTCCGAGGGAAACGGTCCGCTATTGCTTCTGTGCGCACAGACGCGATTCCCTTGTCTCTTGCGAACACAGGGAACTCTGTGCATCCAAATCTACAGGCTAAGGACGCGTCTGCATATGTTTTGGTGAACAATCGAGTGTGCGTGTTCTGACAGCTGCCTCTATGCAGACGTCTCCACAGAGCCACTTCTGAATGCCCCGCAGCCCAGGACTGAATGGATACACTAACAAGTGCACCGGTGTGAGCAACCACATATGCAGAAGGACGTCTTTCATCTCACAGAAGCGCGAACGTCTTGGCGTTCAAGCACATGGCAGAAACAAGGTGTGAACAGATGAGCTGCTGCTATTTTCTCCGTTCGGCATGCTTCGTTGTAGCTCTCTTGCCGGTCGCCGGCTTAGCGGCTTGCTTTGCGCGACTAGCTCTGGGGAGAGAAGGAGATAGCGCCGGAAACCTCGCCTTTTGCCTTCTTCGGCGCTGGAACCTGGTTGCTGCGCCTTCTCTTTGTCCATGTGCACACACACGATTCCTCAGCGAAAACCATGCAGAAACCTTTCCACGAGCACCCAGGGATGTGCACCCAGCACCACGTGCACGCACACGCAGCTAGAGAAAAGCACCTACCTTTTCACACACTGATGCCTAAGCAAACGCGTGGCCACACACACGCACACATCCGCAAGCGCGCCTACTCCCATCTACTGAGAGAAAGACGGACGAGCTCTTTGGTTGCTCTTCACAGGCTTGTCCCTGATCTATAGCTGAGGGCAAACACTTGTGTGCTTGTGGGAGAGCCTGTGTCTTTCCTGGAAGCGTTTGGGAGTTTTGCTCAGACGCGTGTTTCCTCAAGTTCAAGAATCAAGATCTAGGATACCTGCAGACAGGTGCCTGTTTGTGTGGAGACAGTCTGTTTGAAACTGTGTTCCTCAGCGCCCGCTCTTTCTCCCCGTCGCTCCACACGCCTGGGAGTCCCTTTCTTTCTCTCCACAAGCACGTGTGTTGACTTCGTCGCACATGTGCATCTGCACAAGCGTTGAGCTCAGCAGAGCGTGTCTCTTGACACTTGATGTGCGTTGGCTGTGTCTGCCTGCTCCAGTGAAGAGAGAAACGGGAAATCATCTTGGTAGAGGCAACAAAGCAAAAGCGAGGCAGGATTGACATCTGCTCAACAGAGACGGATTCCCTGCGCTGACACAGTTCACAGTTACACGAGAAGCAATCTGAGCGGTCCGTCGACCGGAGACGTGTTTCCCAAGAGGTCGTTTAGCGAGTGAACAGCAGTGTGCGCGACTTTCAGGAGTGTGCCTGGAAAGTGCCAGAATCACCAGGAGCATCTGTGCAAAAGCTGCTGCCTCTGTGACCGCATTGAGGCACGTTCGCGTGTCTGCGAGTATATAGACGGCTCTTTCGCGTTCACTCCGAGGGAAACGGTCCGCTATTGCTTCTGTGCGCACAGACGCGATTCCCTTGTCTCTTGCGAACACAGGGAACTCTGTGCATCCAAATCTACAGGCTAAGGACGCGTCTGCATATGTTTTGGTGAACAATCGAGTGTGCGTGTTCTGACAGCTGCCTCTATGCAGACGTCTCCACAGAGCCACTTCTGAATGCCCCGCAGCCCAGGACTGAATGGATACACTAACAAGTGCACCGGTGTGAGCAACCACATATGCAGAAGGACGTCTTTCATCTCACAGAAGCGCGAACGTCTTGGCGTTCAAGCACATGGCAGAAACAAGGTGTGAACAGATGAGCTGCTGCTATTTTCTCCGTTCGGCATGCTTCGTTGTAGCTCTCTTGCCGGTCGCCGGCTTAGCGGCTTGCTTTGCGCGACTAGCTCTGGGGAGAGAAGGAGATAGCGCCGGAAACCTCGCCTTTTGCCTTCTTCGGCGCTGGAACCTGGTTGCTGCGCCTTCTCTTTGTCCATGTGCACACACACGATTCCTCAGCGAAAACCATGCAGAAACCTTTCCACGAGCACCCAGGGATGTGCACCCAGCACCACGTGCACGCACACGCAGCTAGAGAAAAGCACCTACCTTTTCACACACTGATGCCTAAGCAAACGCGTGGCCACACACACGCACACATCCGCAAGCGCGCCTACTCCCATCTACTGAGAGAAAGACGGACGAGCTCTTTGGTTGCTCTTCACAGGCTTGTCCCTGATCTATAGCTGAGGGCAAACACTTGTGTGCTTGTGGGAGAGCCTGTGTCTTTCCTGGAAGCGTTTGGGAGTTTTGCTCAGACGCGTGTTTCCTCAAGTTCAAGAATCAAGATCTAGGATACCTGCAGACAGGTGCCTGTTTGTGTGGAGACAGTCTGTTTGAAACTGTGTTCCTCAGCGCCCGCTCTTTCTCCCCGTCGCTCCACACGCCTGGGAGTCCCTTTCTTTCTCTCCACAAGCACGTGTGTTGACTTCGTCGCACATGTGCATCTGCACAAGCGTTGAGCTCAGCAGAGCGTGTCTCTTGACACTTGATGTGCGTTGGCTGTGTCTGCCTGCTCCAGTGAAGAGAGAAACGGGAAATCGTCTTGGTAGAGGCAACAAAGCAAAAGCGAGGCAGGATTGACATCTGCTCAACAGAGACGGATTCCCTGCGCTGACACAGTTCACAGTTACACGAGAAGCAATCTGAGCGGTCCGTCGACCGGAGACGTGTTTCCCAAGAGGTCGTTTAGCGAGTGAACAGCAGTGTGCGCGACTTTCAGGAGTGTGCCTGGAAAGTGCCAGAATCACCAGGAGCATCTGTGCAAAAGCTGCTGCCTCTGTGACCGCATTGAGGCACGTTCGCGTGTCTGCGAGTATATAGACGGCTCTTTCGCGTTCACTCCGAGGGAAACGGTCCGCTATTGCTTCTGTGCGCACAGACGCGATTCCCTTGTCTCTTGCGAACACAGGGAACTCTGTGCATCCAAATCTACAGGCTAAGGACGCGTCTGCATATGTTTTGGTGAACAATCGAGTGTGCGTGTTCTGACAGCTGCCTCTATGCAGACGTCTCCACAGAGCCACTTCTGAATGCCCCGCAGCCCAGGACTGAATGGATACACTAACAAGTGCACCGGTGTGAGCAACCACATATGCAGAAGGACGTCTTTCATCTCACAGAAGCGCGAACGTCTTGGCGTTCAAGCACATGGCAGAAACAAGGTGTGAACAGATGAGCTGCTGCTATTTTCTCCGTTCGGCATGCTTCGTTGTAGCTCTCTTGCCGGTCGCCGGCTTAGCGGCTTGCTTTGCGCGACTAGCTCTGGGGAGAGAAGGAGATAGCGCCGGAAACCTCGCCTTTTGCCTTCTTCGGCGCTGGAACCTGGTTGCTGCGCCTTCTCTTTGTCCATGTGCACACACACGATTCCTCAGCGAAAACCATGCAGAAACCTTTCCACGAGCACCCAGGGATGTGCACCCAGCACCACGTGCACGCACACGCAGCTAGAGAAAAGCACCTACCTTTTCACACACTGATGCCTAAGCAAACGCGTGGCCACACACACGCACACATCCGCAAGCGCGCCTACTCCCATCTACTGAGGGAAAGACGGACGAGCTCTTTGGTTGCTCTTCACAGGCTTGTCCCTGATCTATAGCTGAGGGCAAACACTTGTGTGCTTGTGGGAGAGCCTGTGTCTTTCCTGGAAGCGTTTGGGAGTTTTGCTCAGACGCGTGTTTCCTCAAGTTCAAGAATCAAGATCTAGGATACCTGCAGACAGGTGCCTGTTTGTGTGGAGACAGTCTGTTTGAAACTGTGTTCCTCAGCGCCCGCTCTTTCTCCCCGTCGCTCCACACGCCTGGGAGTCCCTTTCTTTCTCTCCACAAGCACGTGTGTTGACTTCGTCGCACATGTGCATCTGCACAAGCGTTGAGCTCAGCAGAGCGTGTCTCTTGACACTTGATGTGCGTTGGCTGTGTCTGCCTGCTCCAGTGAAGAGAGAAACGGGAAATCATCTTGGTAGAGGCAACAAAGCAAAAGCGAGGCAGGATTGACATCTGCTCAACAGAGACGGATTCCCTGCGCTGACACAGTTCACAGTTACACGAGAAGCAATCTGAGCGGTCCGTCGACCGGAGACGTGTTTCCCAAGAGGTCGTTTAGCGAGTGAACAGCAGTGTGCGCGACTTTCAGGAGTGTGCCTGGAAAGTGCCAGAATCACCAGGAGCATCTGTGCAAAAGCTGCTGCCTCTGTGACCGCATTGAGGCACGTTCGCGTGTCTGCGAGTATATAGACGGCTCTTTCGCGTTCACTCCGAGGGAAACGGTCCGCTATTGCTTCTGTGCGCACAGACGCGATTCCCTTGTCTCTTGCGAACACAGGGAACTCTGTGCATCCAAATCTACAGGCTAAGGACGCGTCTGCATATGTTTTGGTGAACAATTGAGTGTGCGTGTTCTGACAGCTGCCTCTATGCAGACGTCTCCACAGAGCCACTTCTGAATGCCCCGCAGCCCAGGACTGAATGGATACACTAACAAGTGCACCGGTGTGAGCAACCACATATGCAGAAGGACGTCTTTCATCTCACAGAAGCGCGAACGTCTTGGCGTTCAAGCACATGGCAGAAACAAGGTGTGAACAGATGAGCTGCTGCTATTTTCTCCGTTCGGCATGCTTCGTTGTAGCTCTCTTGCCGGTCGCCGGCTTAGCGGCTTGCTTTGCGCGACTAGCTCTGGGGAGAGAAGGAGATAGCGCCGGAAACCTCGCCTTTTGCCTTCTTCGGCGCTGGAACCTGGTTGCTGCGCCTTCTCTTTGTCCATGTGCACACACACGATTCCTCAGCGAAAACCATGCAGAAACCTTTCCACGAGCACCCAGGGATGTGCACCCAGCACCACGTGCACGCACACGCAGCTAGAGAAAAGCACCTACATTTTCACACACTGATGCCTAAGCAAACGCGTGGCCACACACACGCACACATCCGCAAGCGCGCCTACTCCCATCTATTGAGGGAAAGACGGACGAGCTCTTTGGTTGCTCTTCACAGGCTTGTCCCTGATCTATAGCTGAGGGCAAACACTTGTGTGCTTGTGGGAGAGCCTGTGTCTTTCCTGGAAGCGTTTGGGAGTTTTGCTCAGACGCGTGTTTCCTCAAGTTCAAGAATCAAGATCTAGGATACCTGCAGACAGGTGCCTGTTTGTGTGGAGACAGTCTGTTTGAAACTGTGTTCCTCAGCGCCCGCTCTTTCTCCCCGTCGCTCCACACGCCTGGGAGTCCCTTTCTTTCTCTCCACAAGCACGTGTGTTGACTTCGTCGCACATGTGCATCTGCACAAGCGTTGAGCTCAGCAGAGCGTGTCTCTTGACACTTGATGTGCGTTGGCTGTGTCTGCCTGCTCCAGTGAAGAGAGAAACGGGAAATCATCTTGGTAGAGGCAACAAAGCAAAAGCGAGGCAGGATTGACATCTGCTCAACAGAGACGGATTCCCTGCGCTGACACAGTTCACAGTTACACGAGAAGCAATCTGAGCGGTCCGTCGACCGGAGACGTGTTTCCCAAGAGGTCGTTTAGCGAGTGAACAGCAGTGTGCGCGACTTTCAGGAGTGTGCCTGGAAAGTGCCAGAATCACCAGGAGCATCTGTGCAAAAGCTGCTGCCTCTGTGACCGCATTGAGGCACGTTCGCGTGTCTGCGAGTATATAGACGGCTCTTTCGCGTTCACTCCGAGGGAAACGGTCCGCTATTGCTTCTGTGCGCACAGACGCGATTCCCTTGTCTCTTGCGAACACAGGGAACTCTGTGCATCCAAATCTACAGGCTAAGGACGCGTCTGCATATGTTTTGGTGAACAATCGAGTGTGCGTGTTCTGACAGCTGCCTCTATGCAGACGTCTCCACAGAGCCACTTCTGAATGCCCCGCAGCCCAGGACTGAATGGATACACTAACAAGTGCACCGGTGTGAGCAACCACATATGCAGAAGGACGTCTTTCATCTCACAGAAGCGCGAACGTCTTGGCGTTCAAGCACATGGCAGAAACAAGGTGTGAACAGATGAGCTGCTGCTATTTTCTCCGTTCGGCATGCTTCGTTGTAGCTCTCTTGCCGGTCGCCGGCTTAGCGGCTTGCTTTGCGCGACTAGCTCTGGGGAGAGAAGGAGATAGCGCCGGAAACCTCGCCTTTTGCCTTCTTCGGCGCTGGAACCTGGTTGCTGCGCCTTCTCTTTGTCCATGTGCACACACACGATTCCTCAGCGAAAACCATGCAGAAACCTTTCCACGAGCACCCAGGGATGTGCACCCAGCACCACGTGCACGCACACGCAGCTAGAGAAAAGCACCTACCTTTTCACACACTGATGCCTAAGCAAACGCGTGGCCACACACACGCACACATCCGCAAGCGCGCCTACTCCCATCTATTGAGAGAAAGACGGACGAGCTCTTTGGTTGCTCTTCACAGGCTTGTCCCTGATCTATAGCTGAGGGCAAACACTTGTGTGCTTGTGGGAGAGCCTGTGTCTTTCCTGGAAGCGTTTGGGAGTTTTGCTCAGACGCGTGTTTCCTCAAGTTCAAGAATCAAGATCTAGGATACCTGCAGACAGGTGCCTGTTTGTGTGGAGACAGTCTGTTTGAAACTGTGTTCCTCAGCGCCCGCTCTTTCTCCCCGTCGCTCCACACGCCTGGGAGTCCCTTTCTTTCTCTCCACAAGCACGTGTGTTGACTTCGTCGCACATGTGCATCTGCACAAGCGTTGAGCTCAGCAGAGCGTGTCTCTTGACACTTGATGTGCGTTGGCTGTGTCTGCCTGCTCCAGTGAAGAGAGAAACGGGAAATCATCTTGGTAGAGGCAACAAAGCAAAAGCGAGGCAGGATTGACATCTGCTCAACAGAGACGGATTCCCTGCGCTGACACAGTTCACAGTTACACGAGAAGCAATCTGAGCGGTCCGTCGACCGGAGACGTGTTTCCCAAGAGGTCGTTTAGCGAGTGAACAGCAGTGTGCGCGACTTTCAGGAGTGTGCCTGGAAAGTGCCAGAATCACCAGGAGCATCTGTGCAAAAGCTGCTGCCTCTGTGACCGCATTGAGGCACGTTCGCGTGTCTGCGAGTATATAGACGGCTCTTTCGCGTTCACTCCGAGGGAAACGGTCCGCTATTGCTTCTGTGCGCACAGACGCGATTCCCTTGTCTCTTGCGAACACAGGGAACTCTGTGCATCCAAATCTACAGGCTAAGGACGCGTCTGCATATGTTTTGGTGAACAATCGAGTGTGCGTGTTCTGACAGCTGCCTCTATGCAGACGTCTCCACAGAGCCACTTCTGAATGCCCCGCAGCCCAGGACTGAATGGATACACTAACAAGTGCACCGGTGTGAGCAACCACATATGCAGAAGGACGTCTTTCATCTCACAGAAGCGCGAACGTCTTGGCGTTCAAGCACATGGCAGAAACAAGGTGTGAACAGATGAGCTGCTGCTATTTTCTCCGTTCGGCATGCTTCGTTGTAGCTCTCTTGCCGGTCGCCGGCTTAGCGGCTTGCTTTGCGCGACTAGCTCTGGGGAGAGAAGGAGATAGCGCCGGAAACCTCGCCTTTTGCCTTCTTCGGCGCTGGAACCTGGTTGCTGCGCCTTCTCTTTGTCCATGTGCACACACACGATTCCTCAGCGAAAACCATGCAGAAACCTTTCCACGAGCACCCAGGGATGTGCACCCAGCACCACGTGCACGCACACGCAGCTAGAGAAAAGCACCTACCTTTTCACACACTGATGCCTAAGCAAACGCGTGGCCACACACACGCACACATCCGCAAGCGCGCCTACTCCCATCTATTGAGAGAAAGACGGACGAGCTCTTTGGTTGCTCTTCACAGGCTTGTCCCTGATCTATAGCTGAGGGCAAACACTTGTGTGCTTGTGGGAGAGCCTGTGTCTTTCCTGGAAGCGTTTGGGAGTTTTGCTCAGACGCGTGTTTCCTCAAGTTCAAGAATCAAGATCTAGGATACCTGCAGACAGGTGCCTGTTTGTGTGGAGACAGTCTGTTTGAAACTGTGTTCCTCAGCGCCCGCTCTTTCTCCCCGTCGCTCCACACGCCTGGGAGTCCCTTTCTTTCTCTCCACAAGCACGTGTGTTGACTTCGTCGCACATGTGCATCTGCACAAGCGTTGAGCTCAGCAGAGCGTGTCTCTTGACACTTGATGTGCGTTGGCTGTGTCTGCCTGCTCCAGTGAAGAGAGAAACGGGAAATCATCTTGGTAGAGGCAACAAAGCAAAAGCGAGGCAGGATTGACATCTGCTCAACAGAGACGGATTCCCTGCGCTGACACAGTTCACAGTTACACGAGAAGCAATCTGAGCGGTCCGTCGACCGGAGACGTGTTTCCCAAGAGGTCGTTTAGCGAGTGAACAGCAGTGTGCGCGACTTTCAGGAGTGTGCCTGGAAAGTGCCAGAATCACCAGGAGCATCTGTGCAAAAGCTGCTGCCTCTGTGACCGCATTGAGGCACGTTCGCGTGTCTGCGAGTATATAGACGGCTCTTTCGCGTTCACTCCGAGGGAAACGGTCCGCTATTGCTTCTGTGCGCACAGACGCGATTCCCTTGTCTCTTGCGAACACAGGGAACTCTGTGCATCCAAATCTACAGGCTAAGGACGCGTCTGCATATGTTTTGGTGAACAATCGAGTGTGCGTGTTCTGACAGCTGCCTCTATGCAGACGTCTCCACAGAGCCACTTCTGAATGCCCCGCAGCCCAGGACTGAATGGATACACTAACAAGTGCACCGGTGTGAGCAACCACATATGCAGAAGGACGTCTTTCATCTCACAGAAGCGCGAACGTCTTGGCGTTCAAGCACATGGCAGAAACAAGGTGTGAACAGATGAGCTGCTGCTATTTTCTCCGTTCGGCATGCTTCGTTGTAGCTCTCTTGCCGGTCGCCGGCTTAGCGGCTTGCTTTGCGCGACTAGCTCTGGGGAGAGAAGGAGATAGCGCCGGAAACCTCGCCTTTTGCCTTCTTCGGCGCTGGAACCTGGTTGCTGCGCCTTCTCTTTGTCCATGTGCACACACACGATTCCTCAGCGAAAACCATGCAGAAACCTTTCCACGAGCACCCAGGGATGTGCACCCAGCACCACGTGCACGCACACGCAGCTAGAGAAAAGCACCTACCTTTTCACACACTGATGCCTAAGCAAACGCGTGGCCACACACACGCACACATCCGCAAGCGCGCCTACTCCCATCTATTGAGAGAAAGACGGACGAGCTCTTTGGTTGCTCTTCACAGGCTTGTCCCTGATCTATAGCTGAGGGCAAACACTTGTGTGCTTGTGGGAGAGCCTGTGTCTTTCCTGGAAGCGTTTGGGAGTTTTGCTCAGACGCGTGTTTCCTCAAGTTCAAGAATCAAGATCTAGGATACCTGCAGACAGGTGCCTGTTTGTGTGGAGACAGTCTGTTTGAAACTGTGTTCCTCAGCGCCCGCTCTTTCTCCCCGTCGCTCCACACGCCTGGGAGTCCCTTTCTTTCTCTCCACAAGCACGTGTGTTGACTTCGTCGCACATGTGCATCTGCACAAGCGTTGAGCTCAGCAGAGCGTGTCTCTTGACACTTGATGTGCGTTGGCTGTGTCTGCCTGCTCCAGTGAAGAGAGAAACGGGAAATCATCTTGGTAGAGGCAACAAAGCAAAAGCGAGGCAGGATTGACATCTGCTCAACAGAGACGGATTCCCTGCGCTGACACAGTTCACAGTTACACGAGAAGCAATCTGAGCGGTCCGTCGACCGGAGACGTGTTTCCCAAGAGGTCGTTTAGCGAGTGAACAGCAGTGTGCGCGACTTTCAGGAGTGTGCCTGGAAAGTGCCAGAATCACCAGGAGCATCTGTGCAAAAGCTGCTGCCTCTGTGACCGCATTGAGGCACGTTCGCGTGTCTGCGAGTATATAGACGGCTCTTTCGCGTTCACTCCGAGGGAAACGGTCCGCTATTGCTTCTGTGCGCACAGACGCGATTCCCTTGTCTCTTGCGAACACAGGGAACTCTGTGCATCCAAATCTACAGGCTAAGGACGCGTCTGCATATGTTTTGGTGAACAATCGAGTGTGCGTGTTCTGACAGCTGCCTCTATGCAGACGTCTCCACAGAGCCACTTCTGAATGCCCCGCAGCCCAGGACTGAATGGATACACTAACAAGTGCACCGGTGTGAGCAACCACATATGCAGAAGGACGTCTTTCATCTCACAGAAGCGCGAACGTCTTGGCGTTCAAGCACATGGCAGAAACAAGGTGTGAACAGATGAGCTGCTGCTATTTTCTCCGTTCGGCATGCTTCGTTGTAGCTCTCTTGCCGGTCGCCGGCTTAGCGGCTTGCTTTGCGCGACTAGCTCTGGGGAGAGAAGGAGATAGCGCCGGAAACCTCGCCTTTTGCCTTCTTCGGCGCTGGAACCTGGTTGCTGCGCCTTCTCTTTGTCCATGTGCACACACATGATTCCTCAGCGAAAACCATGCAGAAACCTTTCCACGAGCACCCAGGGATGTGCACCCAGCACCACGTGCACGCACACGCAGCTAGAGAAAAGCACCTACCTTTTCACACACTGATGCCTAAGCAAACGCGTGGCCACACACACGCACACATCCGCAAGCGCGCCTACTCCCATCTATTGAGGGAAAGACGGACGAGCAACGTCCTGACAGGCTTGAGGGGAAAAACGTCCGTTGACGGTTGGCGTACTGCACGCCCGCCTACGGGGCTGCAGGGGAATCCACATTTGGAAGGTACCTGAAGATGTGTGCCTGTTCTTGGAGCTCCGCTAGTAGGGTAGCAAAGACACTCGTAGGCAGTACTGAATGCTGCTCCGTGCTACTTCTCCTCCGCTGGCAAATGCTTCACAGTCGCCCTAGGAAAGACGTTTAACAATCGATCTCCAAGAGGAACGAAACACATGATGCCATAAGGCGAAAGAATAGCAGGGCATCTCTTCACAGGCTTGTCCCTGATCTATAGCTGAGGGCAAACACTTGTGTGCTTGTGGGAGAGCCTGTGTCTTTCCTGGAAGCGTTTGGGAGTTTTGCTCAGACGCGTGTTTCCTCAAGTTCAAGAATCAAGATCTAGGATACCTGCAGACAGGTGCCTGTTTGTGTGGAGACAGTCTGTTTGAAACTGTGTTCCTCAGCGCCCGCTCTTTCTCCCCGTCGCTCCACACGCCTGGGAGTCCCTTTCTTTCTCTCCACAAGCACGTGTGTTGACTTCGTCGCACATGTGCATCTGCACAAGCGTTGAGCTCAGCAGAGCGTGTCTCTTGACACTTGATGTGCGTTGGCTGTGTCTGCCTGCTCCAGTGAAGAGAGAAACGGGAAATCATCTTGGTAGAGGCAACAAAGCAAAGGCGAGGCAGGATTGACATCTGCTCAACAGAGACGGATTCCCTGCGCTGACACAGTTCACAGTTACACGAGAAGCAATCTGAGCGGTCCGTCGACCGGAGACGTGTTTCCCAAGAGGTCGTTTAGCGAGTGAACAGCAGTGTGCGCGACTTTCAGGAGTGTGCCTGGAAAGTGCCAGAATCACCAGGAGCATCTGTGCAAAAGCTGCTGCCTCTGTGACCGCATTGAGGCACGTTCGCGTGTCTGCGAGTATATAGACGGCTCTTTCGCGTTCACTCCGAGGGAAACGGTCCGCTATTGCTTCTGTGCGCACAGACGCGATTCCCTTGTCTCTTGCGAACACAGGGAACTCTGTGCATCCAAATCTACAGGCTAAGGACGCGTCTGCATATGTTTTGGTGAACAATCGAGTGTGCGTGTTCTGACAGCTGCCTCTATGCAGACGTCTCCACAGAGCCACTTCTGAATGCCCCGCAGCCCAGGACTGAATGGATACACTAACAAGTGCACCGGTGTGAGCAACCACATATGCAGAAGGACGTCTTTCATCTCACAGAAGCGCGAACGTCTTGGCGTTCAAGCACATGGCAGAAACAAGGTGTGAACAGATGAGCTGCTGCTATTTTCTCCGTTCGGCATGCTTCGTTGTAGCTCTCTTGCCGGTCGCCGGCTTAGCGGCTTGCTTTGCGCGACTAGCTCTGGGGAGAGAAGGAGATAGCGCCGGAAACCTCGCCTTTTGCCTTCTTCGGCGCTGGAACCTGGTTGCTGCGCCTTCTCTTTGTCCATGTGCACACACACGATTCCTCAGCGAAAACCATGCAGAAACCTTTCCACGAGCACCCAGGGATGTGCACCCAGCACCACGTGCACGCACACGCAGCTAGAGAAAAGCACCTACCTTTTCACACACTGATGCCTAAGCAAACGCGTGGCCACACACACGCACACATCCGCAAGCGCGCCTACTCCCATCTATTGAGAGAAAGACGGACGAGCTCTTTGGTTGCTCTTCACAGGCTTGTCCCTGATCTATAGCTGAGGGCAAACACTTGTGTGCTTGTGGGAGAGCCTGTGTCTTTCCTGGAAGCGTTTGGGAGTTTTGCTCAGACGCGTGTTTCCTCAAGTTCAAGAATCAAGATCTAGGATACCTGCAGACAGGTGCCTGTTTGTGTGGAGACAGTCTGTTTGAAACTGTGTTCCTCAGCGCCCGCTCTTTCTCCCCGTCGCTCCACACGCCTGGGAGTCCCTTTCTTTCTCTCCACAAGCACGTGTGTTGACTTCGTCGCACATGTGCATCTGCACAAGCGTTGAGCTCAGCAGAGCGTGTCTCTTGACACTAGATGTGCGTTGGCTGTGTCTGCCTGCTCCAGTGAAGAGAGAAACGGGAAATCATCTTGGTAGAGGCAACAAAGCAAAAGCGAGGCAGGATTGACATCTGCTCAACAGAGACGGATTCCCTGCGCTGACACAGTTCACAGTTACACGAGAAGCAATCTGAGCGGTCCGTCGACCGGAGACGTGTTTCCCAAGAGGTCGTTTAGCGAGTGAACAGCAGTGTGCGCGACTTTCAGGAGTGTGCCTGGAAAGTGCCAGAATCATCTGTGCATCTGTGCAAAAGCTGCTGCCTCTGTGACCGCATTGAGGCACGTTCGCGTGTCTGCGAGTATATAGACGGCTCTTTCGCGTTCACTCCGAGGGAAACGGTCCGCTATTGCTTCTGTGCGTACAGACGCGATTCCCTTGTCTCTTGCGAACACAGGGAACTCTGTGCATCCAAATCTACAGGCTAAGGACGCGTCTGCATATGTTTTGGTGAACAATCGAGTGTGCGTGTTCTGACAGCTGCCTCTATGCAGACGTCTCCACAGAGCCACTTCTGAATGCCCCGCAGCCCAGGACTGAATGGATACACTAACAAGTGCACCGGTGTGAGCAACCACATATGCAGAAGGACGTCTTTCATCTCACAGAAGCGCGAACGTCTTGGCGTTCAAGCACATGGCAGAAACAAGGTGTGAACAGATGAGCTGCTGCTATTTTCTCCGTTCGGCATGCTTCGTTGTAGCTCTCTTGCCGGTCGCCGGCTTAGCGGCTTGCTTTGCGCGACTAGCTCTGGGGAGAGAAGGAGATAGCGCCGGAAACCTCGCCTTTTGCCTTCTTCGGCGCTGGAACCTGGTTGCTGCGCCTTCTCTTTGTCCATGTGCACACACATGATTCCTCAGCGAAAACCATGCAGAAACCTTTCCACGAGCACCCAGGGATGTGCACCCAGCACCACGTGCACGCACACGCAGCTAGAGAAAAGCACCTACCTTTTCACACACTGATGCCTAAGCAAACGCGTGGCCACACACACGCACACATCCGCAAGCGCGCCTACTCCCATCTATTGAGGGAAAGACGGACGAGCAACGTCCTGACAGGCTTGAGGGGAAAAACGTCCGTTGACGGTTGGCGTACTGCACGCCCGCCTACGGGGCTGCAGGGGAATCCACATTTGGAAGGTACCTGAAGATGTGTGCCTGTTCTTGGAGCTCCGCTAGTAGGGTAGCAAAGACACTCGTAGGCAGTACTGAATGCTGCTCCGTGCTACTTCTCCTCCGCTGGCAAATGCTTCACAGTCGCCCTAGGAAAGACGTTTAACAATCGATCTCCAAGAGGAACGAAACACATGATGCCATAAGGCGAAAGAATAGCAGGGCATCTCTTCACAGGCTTGTCCCTGATCTATAGCTGAGGGCAAACACTTGTGTGCTTGTGGGAGAGCCTGTGTCTTTCCTGGAAGCGTTTGGGAGTTTTGCTCAGACGCGTGTTTCCTCAAGTTCAAGAATCAAGATCTAGGATACCTGCAGACAGGTGCCTGTTTGTGTGGAGACAGTCTGTTTGAAACTGTGTTCCTCAGCGCCCGCTCTTTCTCCCCGTCGCTCCACACGCCTGGGAGTCCCTTTCTTTCTCTCCACAAGCACGTGTGTTGACTTCGTCGCACATGTGCATCTGCACAAGCGTTGAGCTCAGCAGAGCGTGTCTCTTGACACTTGATGTGCGTTGGCTGTGTCTGCCTGCTCCAGTGAAGAGAGAAACGGGAAATCATCTTGGTAGAGGCAACAAAGCAAAGGCGAGGCAGGATTGACATCTGCTCAACAGAGACGGATTCCCTGCGCTGACACAGTTCACAGTTACACGAGAAGCAATCTGAGCGGTCCGTCGACCGGAGACGTGTTTCCCAAGAGGTCGTTTAGCGAGTGAACAGCAGTGTGCGCGACTTTCAGGAGTGTGCCTGGAAAGTGCCAGAATCACCAGGAGCATCTGTGCAAAAGCTGCTGCCTCTGTGACCGCATTGAGGCACGTTCGCGTGTCTGCGAGTATATAGACGGCTCTTTCGCGTTCACTCCGAGGGAAACGGTCCGCTATTGCTTCTGTGCGCACAGACGCGATTCCCTTGTCTCTTGCGAACACAGGGAACTCTGTGCATCCAAATCTACAGGCTAAGGACGCGTCTGCATATGTTTTGGTGAACAATCGAGTGTGCGTGTTCTGACAGCTGCCTCTATGCAGACGTCTCCACAGAGCCACTTCTGAATGCCCCGCAGCCCAGGACTGAATGGATACACTAACAAGTGCACCGGTGTGAGCAACCACATATGCAGAAGGACGTCTTTCATCTCACAGAAGCGCGAACGTCTTGGCGTTCAAGCACATGGCAGAAACAAGGTGTGAACAGATGAGCTGCTGCTATTTTCTCCGTTCGGCATGCTTCGTTGTAGCTCTCTTGCCGGTCGCCGGCTTAGCGGCTTGCTTTGCGCGACTAGCTCTGGGGAGAGAAGGAGATAGCGCCGGAAACCTCGCCTTTTGCCTTCTTCGGCGCTGGAACCTGGTTGCTGCGCCTTCTCTTTGTCCATGTGCACACACACGATTCCTCAGCGAAAACCATGCAGAAACCTTTCCACGAGCACCCAGGGATGTGCACCCAGCACCACGTGCACGCACACGCAGCTAGAGAAAAGCACCTACCTTTTCACACACTGATGCCTAAGCAAACGCGTGGCCACACACACGCACACATCCGCAAGCGCGCCTACTCCCATCTATTGAGAGAAAGACGGACGAGCTCTTTGGTTGCTCTTCACAGGCTTGTCCCTGATCTATAGCTGAGGGCAAACACTTGTGTGCTTGTGGGAGAGCCTGTGTCTTTCCTGGAAGCGTTTGGGAGTTTTGCTCAGACGCGTGTTTCCTCAAGTTCAAGAATCAAGATCTAGGATACCTGCAGACAGGTGCCTGTTTGTGTGGAGACAGTCTGTTTGAAACTGTGTTCCTCAGCGCCCGCTCTTTCTCCCCGTCGCTCCACACGCCTGGGAGTCCCTTTCTTTCTCTCCACAAGCACGTGTGTTGACTTCGTCGCACATGTGCATCTGCACAAGCGTTGAGCTCAGCAGAGCGTGTCTCTTGACACTTGATGTGCGTTGGCTGTGTCTGCCTGCTCCAGTGAAGAGAGAAACGGGAAATCATCTTGGTAGAGGCAACAAAGCAAAAGCGAGGCAGGATTGACATCTGCTCAACAGAGACGGATTCCCTGCGCTGACACAGTTCACAGTTACACGAGAAGCAATCTGAGCGGTCCGTCGACCGGAGACGTGTTTCCCAAGAGGTCGTTTAGCGAGTGAACAGCAGTGTGCGCGACTTTCAGGAGTGTGCCTGGAAAGTGCCAGAATCACCAGGAGCATCTGTGCAAAAGCTGCTGCCTCTGTGACCGCATTGAGGCACGTTCGCGTGTCTGCGAGTATATAGACGGCTCTTTCGCGTTCACTCCGAGGGAAACGGTCCGCTATTGCTTCTGTGCGCACAGACGCGATTCCCTTGTCTCTTGCGAACACAGGGAACTCTGTGCATCCAAATCTACAGGCTAAGGACGCGTCTGCATATGTTTTGGTGAACAATCGAGTGTGCGTGTTCTGACAGCTGCCTCTATGCAGACGTCTCCACAGAGCCACTTCTGAATGCCCCGCAGCCCAGGACTGAATGGATACACTAACAAGTGCACCGGTGTGAGCAACCACATATGCAGAAGGACGTCTTTCATCTCACAGAAGCGCGAACGTCTTGGCGTTCAAGCACATGGCAGAAACAAGGTGTGAACAGATGAGCTGCTGCTATTTTCTCCGTTCGGCATGCTTCGTTGTAGCTCTCTTGCCGGTCGCCGGCTTAGCGGCTTGCTTTGCGCGACTAGCTCTGGGGAGAGAAGGAGATAGCGCCGGAAACCTCGCCTTTTGCCTTCTTCGGCGCTGGAACCTGGTTGCTGCGCCTTCTCTTTGTCCATGTGCACACACACGATTCCTCAGCGAAAACCATGCAGAAACCTTTCCACGAGCACCCAGGGATGTGCACCCAGCACCACGTGCACGCACACGCAGCTAGAGAAAAGCACCTACCTTTTCACACACTGATGCCTAAGCAAACGCGTGGCCACACACACGCACACATCCGCAAGCGCGCCTACTCCCATCTATTGAGAGAAAGACGGACGAGCTCTTTGGTTGCTCTTCACAGGCTTGTCCCTGATCTATAGCTGAGGGCAAACACTTGTGTGCTTGTGGGAGAGCCTGTGTCTTTCCTGGAAGCGTTTGGGAGTTTTGCTCAGACGCGTGTTTCCTCAAGTTCAAGAATCAAGATCTAGGATACCTGCAGACAGGTGCCTGTTTGTGTGGAGACAGTCTGTTTGAAACTGTGTTCCTCAGCGCCCGCTCTTTCTCCCCGTCGCTCCACACGCCTGGGAGTCCCTTTCTTTCTCTCCACAAGCACGTGTGTTGACTTCGTCGCACATGTGCATCTGCACAAGCGTTGAGCTCAGCAGAGCGTGTCTCTTGACACTTGATGTGCGTTGGCTGTGTCTGCCTGCTCCAGTGAAGAGAGAAACGGGAAATCATCTTGGTAGAGGCAACAAAGCAAAAGCGAGGCAGGATTGACATCTGCTCAACAGAGACGGATTCCCTGCGCTGACACAGTTCACAGTTACACGAGAAGCAATCTGAGCGGTCCGTCGACCGGAGACGTGTTTCCCAAGAGGTCGTTTAGCGAGTGAACAGCAGTGTGCGCGACTTTCAGGAGTGTGCCTGGAAAGTGCCAGAATCACCAGGAGCATCTGTGCAAAAGCTGCTGCCTCTGTGACCGCATTGAGGCACGTTCGCGTGTCTGCGAGTATATAGACGGCTCTTTCGCGTTCACTCCGAGGGAAACGGTCCGCTATTGCTTCTGTGCGCACAGACGCGATTCCCTTGTCTCTTGCGAACACAGGGAACTCTGTGCATCCAAATCTACAGGCTAAGGACGCGTCTGCATATGTTTTGGTGAACAATCGAGTGTGCGTGTTCTGACAGCTGCCTCTATGCAGACGTCTCCACAGAGCCACTTCTGAATGCCCCGCAGCCCAGGACTGAATGGATACACTAACAAGTGCACCGGTGTGAGCAACCACATATGCAGAAGGACGTCTTTCATCTCACAGAAGCGCGAACGTCTTGGCGTTCAAGCACATGGCAGAAACAAGGTGTGAACAGATGAGCTGCTGCTATTTTCTCCGTTCGGCATGCTTCGTTGTAGCTCTCTTGCCGGTCGCCGGCTTAGCGGCTTGCTTTGCGCGACTAGCTCTGGGGAGAGAAGGAGATAGCGCCGGAAACCTCGCCTTTTGCCTTCTTCGGCGCTGGAACCTGGTTGCTGCGCCTTCTCTTTGTCCATGTGCACACACACGATTCCTCAGCGAAAACCATGCAGAAACCTTTCCACGAGCACCCAGGGATGTGCACCCAGCACCACGTGCACGCACACGCAGCTAGAGAAAAGCACCTACCTTTTCACACACTGATGCCTAAGCAAACGCGTGGCCACACACACGCACACATCCGCAAGCGCGCCTACTCCCATCTATTGAGAGAAAGACGGACGAGCTCTTTGGTTGCTCTTCACAGGCTTGTCCCTGATCTATAGCTGAGGGCAAACACTTGTGTGCTTGTGGGAGAGCCTGTGTCTTTCCTGGAAGCGTTTGGGAGTTTTGCTCAGACGCGTGTTTCCTCAAGTTCAAGAATCAAGATCTAGGATACCTGCAGACAGGTGCCTGTTTGTGTGGAGACAGTCTGTTTGAAACTGTGTTCCTCAGCGCCCGCTCTTTCTCCCCGTCGCTCCACACGCCTGGGAGTCCCTTTCTTTCTCTCCACAAGCACGTGTGTTGACTTCGTCGCACATGTGCATCTGCACAAGCGTTGAGCTCAGCAGAGCGTGTCTCTTGACACTTGATGTGCGTTGGCTGTGTCTGCCTGCTCCAGTGAAGAGAGAAACGGGAAATCATCTTGGTAGAGGCAACAAAGCAAAAGCGAGGCAGGATTGACATCTGCTCAACAGAGACGGATTCCCTGCGCTGACACAGTTCACAGTTACACGAGAAGCAATCTGAGCGGTCCGTCGACCGGAGACGTGTTTCCCAAGAGGTCGTTTAGCGAGTGAACAGCAGTGTGCGCGACTTTCAGGAGTGTGCCTGGAAAGTGCCAGAATCACCAGGAGCATCTGTGCAAAAGCTGCTGCCTCTGTGACCGCATTGAGGCACGTTCGCGTGTCTGCGAGTATATAGACGGCTCTTTCGCGTTCACTCCGAGGGAAACGGTCCGCTATTGCTTCTGTGCGCACAGACGCGATTCCCTTGTCTCTTGCGAACACAGGGAACTCTGTGCATCCAAATCTACAGGCTAAGGACGCGTCTGCATATGTTTTGGTGAACAATCGAGTGTGCGTGTTCTGACAGCTGCCTCTATGCAGACGTCTCCACAGAGCCACTTCTGAATGCCCCGCAGCCCAGGACTGAATGGATACACTAACAAGTGCACCGGTGTGAGCAACCACATATGCAGAAGGACGTCTTTCATCTCACAGAAGCGCGAACGTCTTGGCGTTCAAGCACATGGCAGAAACAAGGTGTGAACAGATGAGCTGCTGCTATTTTCTCCGTTCGGCATGCTTCGTTGTAGCTCTCTTGCCGGTCGCCGGCTTAGCGGCTTGCTTTGCGCGACTAGCTCTGGGGAGAGAAGGAGATAGCGCCGGAAACCTCGCCTTTTGCCTTCTTCGGCGCTGGAACCTGGTTGCTGCGCCTTCTCTTTGTCCATGTGCACACACACGATTCCTCAGCGAAAACCATGCAGAAACCTTTCCACGAGCACCCAGGGATGTGCACCCAGCACCACGTGCACGCACACGCAGCTAGAGAAAAGCACCTACCTTTTCACACACTGATGCCTAAGCAAACGCGTGGCCACACACACGCACACATCCGCAAGCGCGCCTACTCCCATCTATTGAGAGAAAGACGGACGAGCTCTTTGGTTGCTCTTCACAGGCTTGTCCCTGATCTATAGCTGAGGGCAAACACTTGTGTGCTTGTGGGAGAGCCTGTGTCTTTCCTGGAAGCGTTTGGGAGTTTTGCTCAGACGCGTGTTTCCTCAAGTTCAAGAATCAAGATCTAGGATACCTGCAGACAGGTGCCTGTTTGTGTGGAGACAGTCTGTTTGAAACTGTGTTCCTCAGCGCCCGCTCTTTCTCCCCGTCGCTCCACACGCCTGGGAGTCCCTTTCTTTCTCTCCACAAGCACGTGTGTTGACTTCGTCGCACATGTGCATCTGCACAAGCGTTGAGCTCAGCAGAGCGTGTCTCTTGACACTTGATGTGCGTTGGCTGTGTCTGCCTGCTCCAGTGAAGAGAGAAACGGGAAATCATCTTGGTAGAGGCAACAAAGCAAAAGCGAGGCAGGATTGACATCTGCTCAACAGAGACGGATTCCCTGCGCTGACACAGTTCACAGTTACACGAGAAGCAATCTGAGCGGTCCGTCGACCGGAGACGTGTTTCCCAAGAGGTCGTTTAGCGAGTGAACAGCAGTGTGCGCGACTTTCAGGAGTGTGCCTGGAAAGTGCCAGAATCACCAGGAGCATCTGTGCAAAAGCTGCTGCCTCTGTGACCGCATTGAGGCACGTTCGCGTGTCTGCGAGTATATAGACGGCTCTTTCGCGTTCACTCCGAGGGAAACGGTCCGCTATTGCTTCTGTGCGCACAGACGCGATTCCCTTGTCTCTTGCGAACACAGGGAACTCTGTGCATCCAAATCTACAGGCTAAGGACGCGTCTGCATATGTTTTGGTGAACAATCGAGTGTGCGTGTTCTGACAGCTGCCTCTATGCAGACGTCTCCACAGAGCCACTTCTGAATGCCCCGCAGCCCAGGACTGAATGGATACACTAACAAGTGCACCGGTGTGAGCAACCACATATGCAGAAGGACGTCTTTCATCTCACAGAAGCGCGAACGTCTTGGCGTTCAAGCACATGGCAGAAACAAGGTGTGAACAGATGAGCTGCTGCTATTTTCTCCGTTCGGCATGCTTCGTTGTAGCTCTCTTGCCGGTCGCCGGCTTAGCGGCTTGCTTTGCGCGACTAGCTCTGGGGAGAGAAGGAGATAGCGCCGGAAACCTCGCCTTTTGCCTTCTTCGGCGCTGGAACCTGGTTGCTGCGCCTTCTCTTTGTCCATGTGCACACACACGATTCCTCAGCGAAAACCATGCAGAAACCTTTCCACGAGCACCCAGGGATGTGCACCCAGCACCACGTGCACGCACACGCAGCTAGAGAAAAGCACCTACCTTTTCACACACTGATGCCTAAGCAAACGCGTGGCCACACACACGCACACATCCGCAAGCGCGCCTACTCCCATCTATTGAGAGAAAGACGGACGAGCTCTTTGGTTGCTCTTCACAGGCTTGTCCCTGATCTATAGCTGAGGGCAAACACTTGTGTGCTTGTGGGAGAGCCTGTGTCTTTCCTGGAAGCGTTTGGGAGTTTTGCTCAGACGCGTGTTTCCTCAAGTTCAAGAATCAAGATCTAGGATACCTGCAGACAGGTGCCTGTTTGTGTGGAGACAGTCTGTTTGAAACTGTGTTCCTCAGCGCCCGCTCTTTCTCCCCGTCGCTCCACACGCCTGGGAGTCCCTTTCTTTCTCTCCACAAGCACGTGTGTTGACTTCGTCGCACATGTGCATCTGCACAAGCGTTGAGCTCAGCAGAGCGTGTCTCTTGACACTTGATGTGCGTTGGCTGTGTCTGCCTGCTCCAGTGAAGAGAGAAACGGGAAATCATCTTGGTAGAGGCAACAAAGCAAAAGCGAGGCAGGATTGACATCTGCTCAACAGAGACGGATTCCCTGCGCTGACACAGTTCACAGTTACACGAGAAGCAATCTGAGCGGTCCGTCGACCGGAGACGTGTTTCCCAAGAGGTCGTTTAGCGAGTGAACAGCAGTGTGCGCGACTTTCAGGAGTGTGCCTGGAAAGTGCCAGAATCACCAGGAGCATCTGTGCAAAAGCTGCTGCCTCTGTGACCGCATTGAGGCACGTTCGCGTGTCTGCGAGTATATAGACGGCTCTTTCGCGTTCACTCCGAGGGAAACGGTCCGCTATTGCTTCTGTGCGCACAGACGCGATTCCCTTGTCTCTTGCGAACACAGGGAACTCTGTGCATCCAAATCTACAGGCTAAGGACGCGTCTGCATATGTTTTGGTGAACAATCGAGTGTGCGTGTTCTGACAGCTGCCTCTATGCAGACGTCTCCACAGAGCCACTTCTGAATGCCCCGCAGCCCAGGACTGAATGGATACACTAACAAGTGCACCGGTGTGAGCAACCACATATGCAGAAGGACGTCTTTCATCTCACAGAAGCGCGAACGTCTTGGCGTTCAAGCACATGGCAGAAACAAGGTGTGAACAGATGAGCTGCTGCTATTTTCTCCGTTCGGCATGCTTCGTTGTAGCTCTCTTGCCGGTCGCCGGCTTAGCGGCTTGCTTTGCGCGACTAGCTCTGGGGAGAGAAGGAGATAGCGCCGGAAACCTCGCCTTTTGCCTTCTTCGGCGCTGGAACCTGGTTGCTGCGCCTTCTCTTTGTCCATGTGCACACACACGATTCCTCAGCGAAAACCATGCAGAAACCTTTCCACGAGCACCCAGGGATGTGCACCCAGCACCACGTGCACGCACACGCAGCTAGAGAAAAGCACCTACCTTTTCACACACTGATGCCTAAGCAAACGCGTGGCCACACACACGCACACATCCGCAAGCGCGCCTACTCCCATCTATTGAGGGAAAGACGGACGAGCAACGTCCTGACAGGCTTGAGGGGAAAAACGTCCGTTGACGGTTGGCGTACTGCACGCCCGCCTACGGGGCTGCAGGGGAATCCACATTTGGAAGGTACCTGAAGATGTGTGCCTGTTCTTGGAGCTCCGCTAGTAGGGTAGCAAAGACACTCGTAGGCAGTACTGAATGCTGCTCCGTGCTACTTCTCCTCCGCTGGCAAATGCTTCACAGTCGCCCTAGGAAAGACGTTTAACAATCGATCTCCAAGAGGAACGAAACACATGATGCCATAAGGCGAAAGAATAGCAGGGCATCTCTTCACAGGCTTGTCCCTGATCTATAGCTGAGGGCAAACACTTGTGTGCTTGTGGGAGAGCCTGTGTCTTTCCTGGAAGCGTTTGGGAGTTTTGCTCAGACGCGTGTTTCCTCAAGTTCAAGAATCAAGATCTAGGATACCTGCAGACAGGTGCCTGTTTGTGTGGAGACAGTCTGTTTGAAACTGTGTTCCTCAGCGCCCGCTCTTTCTCCCCGTCGCTCCACACGCCTGGGAGTCCCTTTCTTTCTCTCCACAAGCACGTGTGTTGACTTCGTCGCACATGTGCATCTGCACAAGCGTTGAGCTCAGCAGAGCGTGTCTCTTGACACTTGATGTGCGTTGGCTGTGTCTGCCTGCTCCAGTGAAGAGAGAAACGGGAAATCATCTTGGTAGAGGCAACAAAGCAAAAGCGAGGCAGGATTGACATCTGCTCAACAGAGACGGATTCCCTGCGCTGACACAGTTCACAGTTACACGAGAAGCAATCTGAGCGGTCCGTCGACCGGAGACGTGTTTCCCAAGAGGTCGTTTAGCGAGTGAACAGCAGTGTGCGCGACTTTCAGGAGTGTGCCTGGAAAGTGCCAGAATCACCAGGAGCATCTGTGCAAAAGCTGCTGCCTCTGTGACCGCATTGAGGCACGTTCGCGTGTCTGCGAGTATATAGACGGCTCTTTCGCGTTCACTCCGAGGGAAACGGTCCGCTATTGCTTCTGTGCGCACAGACGCGATTCCCTTGTCTCTTGCGAACACAGGGAACTCTGTGCATCCAAATCTACAGGCTAAGGACGCGTCTGCATATGTTTTGGTGAACAATCGAGTGTGCGTGTTCTGACAGCTGCCTCTATGCAGACGTCTCCACAGAGCCACTTCTGAATGCCCCGCAGCCCAGGACTGAATGGATACACTAACAAGTGCACCGGTGTGAGCAACCACATATGCAGAAGGACGTCTTTCATCTCACAGAAGCGCGAACGTCTTGGCGTTCAAGCACATGGCAGAAACAAGGTGTGAACAGATGAGCTGCTGCTATTTTCTCCGTTCGGCATGCTTCGTTGTAGCTCTCTTGCCGGTCGCCGGCTTAGCGGCTTGCTTTGCGCGACTAGCTCTGGGGAGAGAAGGAGATAGCGCCGGAAACCTCGCCTTTTGCCTTCTTCGGCGCTGGAACCTGGTTGCTGCGCCTTCTCTTTGTCCATGTGCACACACACGATTCCTCAGCGAAAACCATGCAGAAACCTTTCCACGAGCACCCAGGGATGTGCACCCAGCACCACGTGCACGCACACGCAGCTAGAGAAAAGCACCTACCTTTTCACACACTGATGCCTAAGCAAACGCGTGGCCACACACACGCACACATCCGCAAGCGCGCCTACTCCCATCTATTGAGGGAAAGACGGACGAGCAACGTCCTGACAGGCTTGAGGGGAAAAACGTCCGTTGACGGTTGGCGTACTGCACGCCCGCCTACGGGGCTGCAGGGGAATCCACATTTGGAAGGTACCTGAAGATGTGTGCCTGTTCTTGGAGCTCCGCTAGTAGGGTAGCAAAGACACTCGTAGGCAGTACTGAATGCTGCTCCGTGCTACTTCTCCTCCGCTGGCAAATGCTTCACAGTCGCCCTAGGAAAGACGTTTAACAATCGATCTCCAAGAGGAACGAAACACATGATGCCATAAGGCGAAAGAATAGCAGGGCATCTCTTCACAGGCTTGTCCCTGATCTATAGCTGAGGGCAAACACTTGTGTGCTTGTGGGAGAGCCTGTGTCTTTCCTGGAAGCGTTTGGGAGTTTTGCTCAGACGCGTGTTTCCTCAAGTTCAAGAATCAAGATCTAGGATACCTGCAGACAGGTGCCTGTTTGTGTGGAGACAGTCTGTTTGAAACTGTGTTCCTCAGCGCCCGCTCTTTCTCCCCGTCGCTCCACACGCCTGGGAGTCCCTTTCTTTCTCTCCACAAGCACGTGTGTTGACTTCGTCGCACATGTGCATCTGCACAAGCGTTGAGCTCAGCAGAGCGTGTCTCTTGACACTTGATGTGCGTTGGCTGTGTCTGCCTGCTCCAGTGAAGAGAGAAACGGGAAATCATCTTGGTAGAGGCAACAAAGCAAAAGCGAGGCAGGATTGACATCTGCTCAACAGAGACGGATTCCCTGCGCTGACACAGTTCACAGTTACACGAGAAGCAATCTGAGCGGTCCGTCGACCGGAGACGTGTTTCCCAAGAGGTCGTTTAGCGAGTGAACAGCAGTGTGCGCGACTTTCAGGAGTGTGCCTGGAAAGTGCCAGAATCACCAGGAGCATCTGTGCAAAAGCTGCTGCCTCTGTGACCGCATTGAGGCACGTTCGCGTGTCTGCGAGTATATAGACGGCTCTTTCGCGTTCACTCCGAGGGAAACGGTCCGCTATTGCTTCTGTGCGCACAGACGCGATTCCCTTGTCTCTTGCGAACACAGGGAACTCTGTGCATCCAAATCTACAGGCTAAGGACGCGTCTGCATATGTTTTGGTGAACAATCGAGTGTGCGTGTTCTGACAGCTGCCTCTATGCAGACGTCTCCACAGAGCCACTTCTGAATGCCCCGCAGCCCAGGACTGAATGGATACACTAACAAGTGCACCGGTGTGAGCAACCACATATGCAGAAGGACGTCTTTCATCTCACAGAAGCGCGAACGTCTTGGCGTTCAAGCACATGGCAGAAACAAGGTGTGAACAGATGAGCTGCTGCTATTTTCTCCGTTCGGCATGCTTCGTTGTAGCTCTCTTGCCGGTCGCCGGCTTAGCGGCTTGCTTTGCGCGACTAGCTCTGGGGAGAGAAGGAGATAGCGCCGGAAACCTCGCCTTTTGCCTTCTTCGGCGCTGGAACCTGGTTGCTGCGCCTTCTCTTTGTCCATGTGCACACACACGATTCCTCAGCGAAAACCATGCAGAAACCTTTCCACGAGCACCCAGGGATGTGCACCCAGCACCACGTGCACGCACACGCAGCTAGAGAAAAGCACCTACCTTTTCACACACTGATGCCTAAGCAAACGCGTGGCCACACACACGCACACATCCGCAAGCGCGCCTACTCCCATCTATTGAGGGAAAGACGGACGAGCAACGTCCTGACAGGCTTGAGGGGAAAAACGTCCGTTGACGGTTGGCGTACTGCACGCCCGCCTACGGGGCTGCAGGGGAATCCACATTTGGAAGGTACCTGAAGATGTGTGCCTGTTCTTGGAGCTCCGCTAGTAGGGTAGCAAAGACACTCGTAGGCAGTACTGAATGCTGCTCCGTGCTACTTCTCCTCCGCTGGCAAATGCTTCACAGTCGCCCTAGGAAAGACGTTTAACAATCGATCTCCAAGAGGAACGAAACACATGATGCCATAAGGCGAAAGAATAGCAGGGCATCTCTTCACAGGCTTGTCCCTGATCTATAGCTGAGGGCAAACACTTGTGTGCTTGTGGGAGAGCCTGTGTCTTTCCTGGAAGCGTTTGGGAGTTTTGCTCAGACGCGTGTTTCCTCAAGTTCAAGAATCAAGATCTAGGATACCTGCAGACAGGTGCCTGTTTGTGTGGAGACAGTCTGTTTGAAACTGTGTTCCTCAGCGCCCGCTCTTTCTCCCCGTCGCTCCACACGCCTGGGAGTCCCTTTCTTTCTCTCCACAAGCACGTGTGTTGACTTCGTCGCACATGTGCATCTGCACAAGCGTTGAGCTCAGCAGAGCGTGTCTCTTGACACTTGATGTGCGTTGGCTGTGTCTGCCTGCTCCAGTGAAGAGAGAAACGGGAAATCATCTTGGTAGAGGCAACAAAGCAAAAGCGAGGCAGGATTGACATCTGCTCAACAGAGACGGATTCCCTGTGCTGACACAGTTCACAGTTACACGAGAAGCAATCTGAGCGGTCCGTCGACCGGAGACGTGTTTCCCAAGAGGTCGTTTAGCGAGTGAACAGCAGTGTGCGCGACTTTCAGGAGTGTGCCTGGAAAGTGCCAGAATCACCAGGAGCATCTGTGCAAAAGCTGCTGCCTCTGTGACCGCATTGAGGCACGTTCGCGTGTCTGCGAGTATATAGACGGCTCTTTCGCGTTCACTCCGAGGGAAACGGTCCGCTATTGCTTCTGTGCGCACAGACGCGATTCCCTTGTCTCTTGCGAACACAGGGAACTCTGTGCATCCAAATCTACAGGCTAAGGACGCGTCTGCATATGTTTTGGTGAACAATCGAGTGTGCGTGTTCTGACAGCTGCCTCTATGCAGACGTCTCCACAGAGCCACTTCTGAATGCCCCGCAGCCCAGGACTGAATGGATACACTAACAAGTGCACCGGTGTGAGCAACCACATATGCAGAAGGACGTCTTTCATCTCACAGAAGCGCGAACGTCTTGGCGTTCAAGCACATGGCAGAAACAAGGTGTGAACAGATGAGCTGCTGCTATTTTCTCCGTTCGGCATGCTTCGTTGTAGCTCTCTTGCCGGTCGCCGGCTTAGCGGCTTGCTTTGCGCGACTAGCTCTGGGGAGAGAAGGAGATAGCGCCGGAAACCTCGCCTTTTGCCTTCTTCGGCGCTGGAACCTGGTTGCTGCGCCTTCTCTTTGTCCATGTGCACACACACGATTCCTCAGCGAAAACCATGCAGAAACCTTTCCACGAGCACCCAGGGATGTGCACCCAGCACCACGTGCACGCACACGCAGCTAGAGAAAAGCACCTACCTTTTCACACACTGATGCCTAAGCAAACGCGTGGCCACACACACGCACACATCCGCAAGCGCGCCTACTCCCATCTATTGAGGGAAAGACGGACGAGCAACGTCCTGACAGGCTTGAGGGGAAAAACGTCCGTTGACGGTTGGCGTACTGCACGCCCGCCTACGGGGCTGCAGGGGAATCCACATTTGGAAGGTACCTGAAGATGTGTGCCTGTTCTTGGAGCTCCGCTAGTAGGGTAGCAAAGACACTCGTAGGCAGTACTGAATGCTGCTCCGTGCTACTTCTCCTCCGCTGGCAAATGCTTCACAGTCGCCCGAGGAAAGACGTTTAACAATCGATCTCCAAGAGGAACGAAACACATGATGCCATAAGGCGAAAGAATAGCAGGGCATCTCTTCACAGGCTTGTCCCTGATCTATAGCTGAGGGCAAACACTTGTGTGCTTGTGGGAGAGCCTGTGTCTTTCCTGGAAGCGTTTGGGAGTTTTGCTCAGACGCGTGTTTCCTCAAGTTCAAGAATCAAGATCTAGGATACCTGCAGACAGGTGCCTGTTTGTGTGGAGACAGTCTGTTTGAAACTGTGTTCCTCAGCGCCCGCTCTTTCTCCCCGTCGCTCCACACGCCTGGGAGTCCCTTTCTTTCTCTCCACAAGCACGTGTGTTGACTTCGTCGCACATGTGCATCTGCACAAGCGTTGAGCTCAGCAGAGCGTGTCTCTTGACACTTGATGTGCGTTGGCTGTGTCTGCCTGCTCCAGTGAAGAGAGAAACGGGAAATCATCTTGGTAGAGGCAACAAAGCAAAAGCGAGGCAGGATCGACATCTGCTCAACAGAGACGGATTCCCTGCGCTGACACAGTTCACAGTTACACGAGAAGCAATCTGAGCGGTCCGTCGACCGGAGACGTGTTTCCCAAGAGGTCGTTTAGCGAGTGAACAGCAGTGTGCGCGACTTTCAGGAGTGTGCCTGGAAAGTGCCAGAATCACCAGGAGCATCTGTGCAAAAGCTGCTGCCTCTGTGACCGCATTGAGGCACGTTCGCGTGTCTGCGAGTATATAGACGGCTCTTTCGCGTTCACTCCGAGGGAAACGGTCCGCTATTGCTTCTGTGCGCACAGACGCGATTCCCTTGTCTCTTGCGAACACAGGGAACTCTGTGCATCCAAATCTACAGGCTAAGGACGCGTCTGCATATGTTTTGGTGAACAATCGAGTGTGCGTGTTCTGACAGCTGCCTCTATGCAGACGTCTCCACAGAGCCACTTCTGAATGCCCCGCAGCCCAGGACTGAATGGATACACTAACAAGTGCACCGGTGTGAGCAACCACATATGCAGAAGGACGTCTTTCATCTCACAGAAGCGCGAACGTCTTGGCGTTCAAGCACATGGCAGAAACAAGGTGTGAACAGATGAGCTGCTGCTATTTTCTCCGTTCGGCATGCTTCGTTGTAGCTCTCTTGCCGGTCGCCGGCTTAGCGGCTTGCTTTGCGCGACTAGCTCTGGGGAGAGAAGGAGATAGCGCCGGAAACCTCGCCTTTTGCCTTCTTCGGCGCTGGAACCTGGTTGCTGCGCCTTCTCTTTGTCCATGTGCACACACACGATTCCTCAGCGAAAACCATGCAGAAACCTTTCCACGAGCACCCAGGGATGTGCACCCAGCACCACGTGCACGCACACGCAGCTAGAGAAAAGCACCTACCTTTTCACACACTGATGCCTAAGCAAACGCGTGGCCACACACACGCACACATCCGCAAGCGCGCCTACTCCCATCTATTGAGAGAAAGACGGACGAGCTCTTTGGTTGCTCTTCACAGGCTTGTCCCTGATCTATAGCTGAGGGCAAACACTTGTGTGCTTGTGGGAGAGCCTGTGTCTTTCCTGGAAGCGTTTGGGAGTTTTGCTCAGACGCGTGTTTCCTCAAGTTCAAGAATCAAGATCTAGGATACCTGCAGACAGGTGCCTGTTTGTGTGGAGACAGTCTGTTTGAAACTGTGTTCCTCAGCGCCCGCTCTTTCTCCCCGTCGCTCCACACGCCTGGGAGTCCCTTTCTTTCTCTCCACAAGCACGTGTGTTGACTTCGTCGCACATGTGCATCTGCACAAGCGTTGAGCTCAGCAGAGCGTGTCTCTTGACACTTGATGTGCGTTGGCTGTGTCTGCCTGCTCCAGTGAAGAGAGAAACGGGAAATCATCTTGGTAGAGGCAACAAAGCAAAAGCGAGGCAGGATTGACATCTGCTCAACAGAGACGGATTCCCTGCGCTGACACAGTTCACAGTTACACGAGAAGCAATCTGAGCGGTCCGTCGACCAGAGACGTGTTTCCCAAGAGGTCGTTTAGCGAGTGAACAGCAGTGTGCGCGACTTTCAGGAGTGTGCCTGGAAAGTGCCAGAATCACCAGGAGCATCTGTGCAAAAGCTGCTGCCTCTGTGACCGCATTGAGGCACGTTCGCGTGTCTGCGAGTATATAGACGGCTCTTTCGCGTTCACTCCGAGGGAAACGGTCCGCTATTGCTTCTGTGCGCACAGACGCGATTCCCTTGTCTCTTGCGAACACAGGGAACTCTGTGCATCCAAATCTACAGGCTAAGGACGCGTCTGCATATGTTTTGGTGAACAATCGAGTGTGCGTGTTCTGACAGCTGCCTCTATGCAGACGTCTCCACAGAGCCACTTCTGAATGCCCCGCAGCCCAGGACTGAATGGATACACTAACAAGTGCACCGGTGTGAGCAACCACATATGCAGAAGGACGTCTTTCATCTCACAGAAGCGCGAACGTCTTGGCGTTCAAGCACATGGCAGAAACAAGGTGTGAACAGATGAGCTGCTGCTATTTTCTCCGTTCGGCATGCTTCGTTGTAGCTCTCTTGCCGGTCGCCGGCTTAGCGGCTTGCTTTGCGCGACTAGCTCTGGGGAGAGAAGGAGATAGCGCCGGAAACCTCGCCTTTTGCCTTCTTCGGCGCTGGAACCTGGTTGCTGCGCCTTCTCTTTGTCCATGTGCACACACACGATTCCTCAGCGAAAACCATGCAGAAACCTTTCCACGAGCACCCAGGGATGTGCACCCAGCACCACGTGCACGCACACGCAGCTAGAGAAAAGCACCTACCTTTTCACACACTGATGCCTAAGCAAACGCGTGGCCACACACACGCACACATCCGCAAGCGCGCCTACTCCCATCTATTGAGGGAAAGACGGACGAGCAACGTCCTGACAGGCTTGAGGGGAAAAACGTCCGTTGACGGTTGGCGTACTGCACGCCCGCCTACGGGGCTGCAGGGGAATCCACATTTGGAAGGTACCTGAAGATGTGTGCCTGTTCTTGGAGCTCCGCTAGTAGGGTAGCAAAGACACTCGTAGGCAGTACTGAATGCTGCTCCGTGCTACTTCTCCTCCGCTGGCAAATGCTTCACAGTCGCCCTAGGAAAGACGTTTAACAATCGATCTCCAAGAGGAACGAAACACATGATGCCATAAGGCGAAAGAATAGCAGGGCATCTCTTCACAGGCTTGTCCCTGATCTATAGCTGAGGGCAAACACTTGTGTGCTTGTGGGAGAGCCTGTGTCTTTCCTGGAAGCGTTTGGGAGTTTTGCTCAGACGCGTGTTTCCTCAAGTTCAAGAATCAAGATCTAGGATACCTGCAGACAGGTGCCTGTTTGTGTGGAGACAGTCTGTTTGAAACTGTGTTCCTCAGCGCCCGCTCTTTCTCCCCGTCGCTCCACACGCCTGGGAGTCCCTTTCTTTCTCTCCACAAGCACGTGTGTTGACTTCGTCGCACATGTGCATCTGCACAAGCGTTGAGCTCAGCAGAGCGTGTCTCTTGACACTTGATGTGCGTTGGCTGTGTCTGCCTGCTCCAGTGAAGAGAGAAACGGGAAATCATCTTGGTAGAGGCAACAAAGCAAAAGCGAGGCAGGATCGACATCTGCTCAACAGAGACGGATTCCCTGCGCTGACACAGTTCACAGTTACACGAGAAGCAATCTGAGCGGTCCGTCGACCGGAGACGTGTTTCCCAAGAGGTCGTTTAGCGAGTGAACAGCAGTGTGCGCGACTTTCAGGAGTGTGCCTGGAAAGTGCCAGAATCACCAGGAGCATCTGTGCAAAAGCTGCTGCCTCTGTGACCGCATTGAGGCACGTTCGCGTGTCTGCGAGTATATAGACGGCTCTTTCGCGTTCACTCCGAGGGAAACGGTCCGCTATTGCTTCTGTGCGCACAGACGCGATTCCCTTGTCTCTTGCGAACACAGGGAACTCTGTGCATCCAAATCTACAGGCTAAGGACGCGTCTGCATATGTTTTGGTGAACAATCGAGTGTGCGTGTTCTGACAGCTGCCTCTATGCAGACGTCTCCACAGAGCCACTTCTGAATGCCCCGCAGCCCAGGACTGAATGGATACACTAACAAGTGCACCGGTGTGAGCAACCACATATGCAGAAGGACGTCTTTCATCTCACAGAAGCGCGAACGTCTTGGCGTTCAAGCACATGGCAGAAACAAGGTGTGAACAGATGAGCTGCTGCTATTTTCTCCGTTCGGCATGCTTCGTTGTAGCTCTCTTGCCGGTCGCCGGCTTAGCGGCTTGCTTTGCGCGACTAGCTCTGGGGAGAGAAGGAGATAGCGCCGGAAACCTCGCCTTTTGCCTTCTTCGGCGCTGGAACCTGGTTGCTGCGCCTTCTCTTTGTCCATGTGCACACACACGATTCCTCAGCGAAAACCATGCAGAAACCTTTCCACGAGCACCCAGGGATGTGCACCCAGCACCACGTGCACGCACACGCAGCTAGAGAAAAGCACCTACCTTTTCACACACTGATGCCTAAGCAAACGCGTGGCCACACACACGCACACATCCGCAAGCGCGCCTACTCCCATCTATTGAGGGAAAGACGGACGAGCAACGTCCTGACAGGCTTGAGGGGAAAAACGTCCGTTGACGGTTGGCGTACTGCACGCCCGCCTACGGGGCTGCAGGGGAATCCACATTTGGAAGGTACCTGAAGATGTGTGCCTGTTCTTGGAGCTCCGCTAGTAGGGTAGCAAAGACACTCGTAGGCAGTACTGAATGCTGCTCCGTGCTACTTCTCCTCCGCTGGCAAATGCTTCACAGTCGCCCGAGGAAAGACGTTTAACAATCGATCTCCAAGAGGAACGAAACACATGATGCCATAAGGCGAAAGAATAGCAGGGCATCTCTTCACAGGCTTGTCCCTGATCTATAGCTGAGGGCAAACACTTGTGTGCTTGTGGGAGAGCCTGTGTCTTTCCTGGAAGCGTTTGGGAGTTTTGCTCAGACGCGTGTTTCCTCAAGTTCAAGAATCAAGATCTAGGATACCTGCAGACAGGTGCCTGTTTGTGTGGAGACAGTCTGTTTGAAACTGTGTTCCTCAGCGCCCGCTCTTTCTCCCCGTCGCTCCACACGCCTGGGAGTCCCTTTCTTTCTCTCCACAAGCACGTGTGTTGACTTCGTCGCACATGTGCATCTGCACAAGCGTTGAGCTCAGCAGAGCGTGTCTCTTGACACTTGATGTGCGTTGGCTGTGTCTGCCTGCTCCAGTGAAGAGAGAAACGGGAAATCATCTTGGTAGAGGCAACAAAGCAAAAGCGAGGCAGGATTGACATCTGCTCAACAGAGACGGATTCCCTGCGCTGACACAGTTCACAGTTACACGAGAAGCAATCTGAGCGGTCCGTCGACCGGAGACGTGTTTCCCAAGAGGTCGTTTAGCGAGTGAACAGCAGTGTGCGCGACTTTCAGGAGTGTGCCTGGAAAGTGCCAGAATCACCAGGAGCATCTGTGCAAAAGCTGCTGCCTCTGTGACCGCATTGAGGCACGTTCGCGTGTCTGCGAGTATATAGACGGCTCTTTCGCGTTCACTCCGAGGGAAACGGTCCGCTATTGCTTCTGTGCGCACAGACGCGATTCCCTTGTCTCTTGCGAACACAGGGAACTCTGTGCATCCAAATCTACAGGCTAAGGACGCGTCTGCATATGTTTTGGTGAACAATCGAGTGTGCGTGTTCTGACAGCTGCCTCTATGCAGACGTCTCCACAGAGCCACTTCTGAATGCCCCGCAGCCCAGGACTGAATGGATACACTAACAAGTGCACCGGTGTGAGCAACCACATATGCAGAAGGACGTCTTTCATCTCACAGAAGCGCGAACGTCTTGGCGTTCAAGCACATGGCAGAAACAAGGTGTGAACAGATGAGCTGCTGCTATTTTCTCCGTTCGGCATGCTTCGTTGTAGCTCTCTTGCCGGTCGCCGGCTTAGCGGCTTGCTTTGCGCGACTAGCTCTGGGGAGAGAAGGAGATAGCGCCGGAAACCTCGCCTTTTGCCTTCTTCGGCGCTGGAACCTGGTTGCTGCGCCTTCTCTTTGTCCATGTGCACACACACGATTCCTCAGCGAAAACCATGCAGAAACCTTTCCACGAGCACCCAGGGATGTGCACCCAGCACCACGTGCACGCACACGCAGCTAGAGAAAAGCACCTACCTTTTCACACACTGATGCCTAAGCAAACGCGTGGCCACACACACGCACACATCCGCAAGCGCGCCTACTCCCATCTATTGAGGGAAAGACGGACGAGCTCTTTGGTTGCTCTTCACAGGCTTGTCCCTGATCTATAGCTGAGGGCAAACACTTGTGTGCTTGTGGGAGAGCCTGTGTCTTTCCTGGAAGCGTTTGGGAGTTTTGCTCAGACGCGTGTTTCCTCAAGTTCAAGAATCAAGATCTAGGATACCTGCAGACAGGTGCCTGTTTGTGTGGAGACAGTCTGTTTGAAACTGTGTTCCTCAGCGCCCGCTCTTTCTCCCCGTCGCTCCACACGCCTGGGAGTCCCTTTCTTTCTCTCCACAAGCACGTGTGTTGACTTCGTCGCACATGTGCATCTGCACAAGCGTTGAGCTCAGCAGAGCGTGTCTCTTGACACTTGATGTGCGTTGGCTGTGTCTGCCTGCTCCAGTGAAGAGAGAAACGGGAAATCATCTTGGTAGAGGCAACAAAGCAAAAGCGAGGCAGGATTGACATCTGCTCAACAGAGACGGATTCCCTGCGCTGACACAGTTCACAGTTACACGAGAAGCAATCTGAGCGGTCCGTCGACCGGAGACGTGTTTCCCAAGAGGTCGTTTAGCGAGTGAACAGCAGTGTGCGCGACTTTCAGGAGTGTGCCTGGAAAGTGCCAGAATCACCAGGAGCATCTGTGCAAAAGCTGCTGCCTCTGTGACCGCATTGAGGCACGTTCGCGTGTCTGCGAGTATATAGACGGCTCTTTCGCGTTCACTCCGAGGGAAACGGTCCGCTATTGCTTCTGTGCGCACAGACGCGATTCCCTTGTCTCTTGCGAACACAGGGAACTCTGTGCATCCAAATCTACAGGCTAAGGACGCGTCTGCATATGTTTTGGTGAACAATCGAGTGTGCGTGTTCTGACAGCTGCCTCTATGCAGACGTCTCCACAGAGCCACTTCTGAATGCCCCGCAGCCCAGGACTGAATGGATACACTAACAAGTGCACCGGTGTGAGCAACCACATATGCAGAAGGACGTCTTTCATCTCACAGAAGCGCGAACGTCTTGGCGTTCAAGCACATGGCAGAAACAAGGTGTGAACAGATGAGCTGCTGCTATTTTCTCCGTTCGGCATGCTTCGTTGTAGCTCTCTTGCCGGTCGCCGGCTTAGCGGCTTGCTTTGCGCGACTAGCTCTGGGGAGAGAAGGAGATAGCGCCGGAAACCTCGCCTTTTGCCTTCTTCGGCGCTGGAACCTGGTTGCTGCGCCTTCTCTTTGTCCATGTGCACACACACGATTCCTCAGCGAAAACCATGCAGAAACCTTTCCACGAGCACCCAGGGATGTGCACCCAGCACCACGTGCACGCACACGCAGCTAGAGAAAAGCACCTACCTTTTCACACACTGATGCCTAAGCAAACGCGTGGCCACACACACGCACACATCCGCAAGCGCGCCTACTCCCATCTATTGAGGGAAAGACGGACGAGCTCTTTGGTTGCTCTTCACAGGCTTGTCCCTGATCTATAGCTGAGGGCAAACACTTGTGTGCTTGTGGGAGAGCCTGTGTCTTTCCTGGAAGCGTTTGGGAGTTTTGCTCAGACGCGTGTTTCCTCAAGTTCAAGAATCAAGATCTAGGATACCTGCAGACAGGTGCCTGTTTGTGTGGAGACAGTCTGTTTGAAACTGTGTTCCTCAGCGCCCGCTCTTTCTCCCCGTCGCTCCACACGCCTGGGAGTCCCTTTCTTTCTCTCCACAAGCACGTGTGTTGACTTCGTCGCACATGTGCATCTGCACAAGCGTTGAGCTCAGCAGAGCGTGTCTCTTGACACTTGATGTGCGTTGGCTGTGTCTGCCTGCTCCAGTGAAGAGAGAAACGGGAAATCATCTTGGTAGAGGCAACAAAGCAAAAGCGAGGCAGGATTGACATCTGCTCAACAGAGACGGATTCCCTGCGCTGACACAGTTCACAGTTACACGAGAAGCAATCTGAGCGGTCCGTCGACCGGAGACGTGTTTCCCAAGAGGTCGTTTAGCGAGTGAACAGCAGTGTGCGCGACTTTCAGGAGTGTGCCTGGAAAGTGCCAGAATCACCAGGAGCATCTGTGCAAAAGCTGCTGCCTCTGTGACCGCATTGAGGCACGTTCGCGTGTCTGCGAGTATATAGACGGCTCTTTCGCGTTCACTCCGAGGGAAACGGTCCGCTATTGCTTCTGTGCGCACAGACGCGATTCCCTTGTCTCTTGCGAACACAGGGAACTCTGTGCATCCAAATCTACAGGCTAAGGACGCGTCTGCATATGTTTTGGTGAACAATCGAGTGTGCGTGTTCTGACAGCTGCCTCTATGCAGACGTCTCCACAGAGCCACTTCTGAATGCCCCGCAGCCCAGGACTGAATGGATACACTAACAAGTGCACCGGTGTGAGCAACCACATATGCAGAAGGACGTCTTTCATCTCACAGAAGCGCGAACGTCTTGGCGTTCAAGCACATGGCAGAAACAAGGTGTGAACAGATGAGCTGCTGCTATTTTCTCCGTTCGGCATGCTTCGTTGTAGCTCTCTTGCCGGTCGCCGGCTTAGCGGCTTGCTTTGCGCGACTAGCTCTGGGGAGAGAAGGAGATAGCGCCGGAAACCTCGCCTTTTGCCTTCTTCGGCGCTGGAACCTGGTTGCTGCGCCTTCTCTTTGTCCATGTGCACACACACGATTCCTCAGCGAAAACCATGCAGAAACCTTTCCACGAGCACCCAGGGATGTGCACCCAGCACCACGTGCACGCACACGCAGCTAGAGAAAAGCACCTACCTTTTCACACACTGATGCCTAAGCAAACGCGTGGCCACACACACGCACACATCCGCAAGCGCGCCTACTCCCATCTATTGAGGGAAAGACGGACGAGCAACGTCCTGACAGGCTTGAGGGGAAAAACGTCCGTTGACGGTTGGCGTACTGCACGCCCGCCTACGGGGCTGCAGGGGAATCCACATTTGGAAGGTACCTGAAGATGTGTGCCTGTTCTTGGAGCTCCGCTAGTAGGGTAGCAAAGACACTCGTAGGCAGTACTGAATGCTGCTCCGTGCTACTTCTCCTCCGCTGGCAAATGCTTCACAGTCGCCCGAGGAAAGACGTTTAACAATCGATCTCCAAGAGGAACGAAACACATGATGCCATAAGGCGAAAGAATAGCAGGGCATCTCTTCACAGGCTTGTCCCTGATCTATAGCTGAGGGCAAACACTTGTGTGCTTGTGGGAGAGCCTGTGTCTTTCCTGGAAGCGTTTGGGAGTTTTGCTCAGACGCGTGTTTCCTCAAGTTCAAGAATCAAGATCTAGGATACCTGCAGACAGGTGCCTGTTTGTGTGGAGACAGTCTGTTTGAAACTGTGTTCCTCAGCGCCCGCTCTTTCTCCCCGTCGCTCCACACGCCTGGGAGTCCCTTTCTTTCTCTCCACAAGCACGTGTGTTGACTTCGTCGCACATGTGCATCTGCACAAGCGTTGAGCTCAGCAGAGCGTGTCTCTTGACACTTGATGTGCGTTGGCTGTGTCTGCCTGCTCCAGTGAAGAGAGAAACGGGAAATCATCTTGGTAGAGGCAACAAAGCAAAAGCGAGGCAGGATTGACATCTGCTCAACAGAGACGGATTCCCTGCGCTGACACAGTTCACAGTTACACGAGAAGCAATCTGAGCGGTCCGTCGACCGGAGACGTGTTTCCCAAGAGGTCGTTTAGCGAGTGAACAGCAGTGTGCGCGACTTTCAGGAGTGTGCCTGGAAAGTGCCAGAATCACCAGGAGCATCTGTGCAAAAGCTGCTGCCTCTGTGACCGCATTGAGGCACGTTCCCGTGTCTGCGAGTATATAGACGGCTCTTTCGCGTTCACTCCGAGGGAAACGGTCCGCTATTGCTTCTGTGCGCACAGACGCGATTCCCTTGTCTCTTGCGAACACAGGGAACTCTGTGCATCCAAATCTACAGGCTAAGGACGCGTCTGCATATGTTTTGGTGAACAATCGAGTGTGCGTGTTCTGACAGCTGCCTCTATGCAGACGTCTCCACAGAGCCACTTCTGAATGCCCCGCAGCCCAGGACTGAATGGATACACTAACAAGTGCACCGGTGTGAGCAACCACATATGCAGAAGGACGTCTTTCATCTCACAGAAGCGCGAACGTCTTGGCGTTCAAGCACATGGCAGAAACAAGGTGTGAACAGATGAGCTGCTGCTATTTTCTCCGTTCGGCATGCTTCGTTGTAGCTCTCTTGCCGGTCGCCGGCTTAGCGGCTTGCTTTGCGCGACTAGCTCTGGGGAGAGAAGGAGATAGCGCCGGAAACCTCGCCTTTTGCCTTCTTCGGCGCTGGAACCTGGTTGCTGCGCCTTCTCTTTGTCCATGTGCACACACACGATTCCTCAGCGAAAACCATGCAGAAACCTTTCCACGAGCACCCAGGGATGTGCACCCAGCACCACGTGCACGCACACGCAGCTAGAGAAAAGCACCTACCTTTTCACACACTGATGCCTAAGCAAACGCGTGGCCACACACACGCACACATCCGCAAGCGCGCCTACTCCCATCTATTGAGGGAAAGACGGACGAGCTCTTTGGTTGCTCTTCACAGGCTTGTCCCTGATCTATAGCTGAGGGCAAACACTTGTGTGCTTGTGGGAGAGCCTGTGTCTTTCCTGGAAGCGTTTGGGAGTTTTGCTCAGACGCGTGTTTCCTCAAGTTCAAGAATCAAGATCTAGGATACCTGCAGACAGGTGCCTGTTTGTGTGGAGACAGTCTGTTTGAAACTGTGTTCCTCAGCGCCCGCTCTTTCTCCCCGTCGCTCCACACGCCTGGGAGTCCCTTTCTTTCTCTCCACAAGCACGTGTGTTGACTTCGTCGCACATGTGCATCTGCACAAGCGTTGAGCTCAGCAGAGCGTGTCTCTTGACACTTGATGTGCGTTGGCTGTGTCTGCCTGCTCCAGTGAAGAGAGAAACGGGAAATCATCTTGGTAGAGGCAACAAAGCAAAAGCGAGGCAGGATCGACATCTGCTCAACAGAGACGGATTCCCTGCGCTGACACAGTTCACAGTTACACGAGAAGCAATCTGAGCGGTCCGTCGACCGGAGACGTGTTTCCCAAGAGGTCGTTTAGCGAGTGAACAGCAGTGTGCGCGACTTTCAGGAGTGTGCCTGGAAAGTGCCAGAATCACCAGGAGCATCTGTGCAAAAGCTGCCGCCTCTGTGACCGCATTGAGGCACGTTCCCGTGTCTGCGAGTATATAGACGGCTCTTTCGCGTTCACTCCGAGGGAAACGGTCCGCTATTGCTTCTGTGCGCACAGACGCGATTCCCTTGTCTCTTGCGAACACAGGGAACTCTGTGCATCCAAATCTACAGGCTAAGGACGCGTCTGCATATGTTTTGGTGAACAATCGAGTGTGCGTGTTCTGACAGCTGCCTCTATGCAGACGTCTCCACAGAGCCACTTCTGAATGCCCCGCAGCCCAGGACTGAATGGATACACTAACAAGTGCACCGGTGTGAGCAACCACATATGCAGAAGGACGTCTTTCATCTCACAGAAGCGCGAACGTCTTGGCGTTCAAGCACATGGCAGAAACAAGGTGTGAACAGATGAGCTGCTGCTATTTTCTCCGTTCGGCATGCTTCGTTGTAGCTCTCTTGCCGGTCGCCGGCTTAGCGGCTTGCTTTGCGCGACTAGCTCTGGGGAGAGAAGGAGATAGCGCCGGAAACCTCGCCTTTTGCCTTCTTCGGCGCTGGAACCTGGTTGCTGCGCCTTCTCTTTGTCCATGTGCACACACACGATTCCTCAGCGAAAACCATGCAGAAACCTTTCCACGAGCACCCAGGGATGTGCACCCAGCACCACGTGCACGCACACGCAGCTAGAGAAAAGCACCTACCTTTTCACACACTGATGCCTAAGCAAACGCGTGGCCACACACACGCACACATCCGCAAGCGCGCCTACTCCCATCTATTGAGGGAAAGACGGACGAGCAACGTCCTGACAGGCTTGAGGGGAAAAACGTCCGTTGACGGTTGGCGTACTGCACGCCCGCCTACGGGGCTGCAGGGGAATCCACATTTGGAAGGTACCTGAAGATGTGTGCCTGTTCTTGGAGCTCCGCTAGTAGGGTAGCAAAGACACTCGTAGGCAGTACTGAATGCTGCTCCGTGCTACTTCTCCTCCGCTGGCAAATGCTTCACAGTCGCCCGAGGAAAGACCTTTAACAATCGATCTCCAAGAGGAACGAAACACATGATGCCATAAGGCGAAAGAATAGCAGGGCATCTCTTCACAGGCTTGTCCCTGATCTATAGCTGAGGGCAAACACTTGTGTGCTTGTGGGAGAGCCTGTGTCTTTCCTGGAAGCGTTTGGGAGTTTTGCTCAGACGCGTGTTTCCTCAAGTTCAAGAATCAAGATCTAGGATACCTGCAGACAGGTGCCTGTTTGTGTGGAGACAGTCTGTTTGAAACTGTGTTCCTCAGCGCCCGCTCTTTCTCCCCGTCGCTCCACACGCCTGGGAGTCCCTTTCTTTCTCTCCACAAGCACGTGTGTTGACTTCGTCGCACATGTGCATCTGCACAAGCGTTGAGCTCAGCAGAGCGTGTCTCTTGACACTTGATGTGCGTTGGCTGTGTCTGCCTGCTCCAGTGAAGAGAGAAACGGGAAATCATCTTGGTAGAGGCAACAAAGCAAAAGCGAGGCAGGATCGACATCTGCTCAACAGAGACGGATTCCCTGCGCTGACACAGTTCACAGTTACACGAGAAGCAATCTGAGCGGTCCGTCGACCGCAGACGTGTTTCCCAAGAGGTCGTTTAGCGAGTGAACAGCAGTGTGCGCGACTTTCAGGAGTGTGCCTGGAAAGTGCCAGAATCACCAGGAGCATCTGTGCAAAAGCTGCCGCCTCTGTGACCGCATTGAGGCACGTTCCCGTGTCTGCGAGTATATAGACGGCTCTTTCGCGTTCACTCCGAGGGAAACGGTCCGCTATTGCTTCTGTGCGTACAGACGCGATTCCCTTGTCTCTTGCGAACACAGGGAACTCTGTGCATCCAAATCTACAGGCTAAGGACGCGTCTGCATATGTTTTGGTGAACAATCGAGTGTGCGTGTTCTGACAGCTGCCTCTATGCAGACGTCTCCACAGAGCCACTTCTGAATGCCCCGCAGCCCAGGACTGAATGGATACACTAACAAGTGCACCGGTGTGAGCAACCACATATGCAGAAGGACGTCTTTCATCTCACAGAAGCGCGAACGTCTTGGCGTTCAAGCACATGGCAGAAACAAGGTGTGAACAGATGAGCTGCTGCTATTTTCTCCGTTCGGCATGCTTCGTTGTAGCTCTCTTGCCGGTCGCCGGCTTAGCGGCTTGCTTTGCGCGACTAGCTCTGGGGAGAGAAGGAGATAGCGCCGGAAACCTCGCCTTTTGCCTTCTTCGGCGCTGGAACCTGGTTGCTGCGCCTTCTCTTTGTCCATGTGCACACACACGATTCCTCAGCGAAAACCATGCAGAAACCTTTCCACGAGCACCCAGGGATGTGCACCCAGCACCACGTGCACGCACACGCAGCTAGAGAAAAGCACCTACCTTTTCACACACTGATGCCTAAGCAAACGCGTGGCCACACACACGCACACATCCGCAAGCGCGCCTACTCCCATCTATTGAGGGAAAGACGGACGAGCAACGTCCTGACAGGCTTGAGGGGAAAAACGTCCGTTGACGGTTGGCGTACTGCACGCCCGCCTACGGGGCTGCAGGGGAATCCACATTTGGAAGGTACCTGAAGATGTGTGCCTGTTCTTGGAGCTCCGCTAGTAGGGTAGCAAAGACACTCGTAGGCAGTACTGAATGCTGCTCCGTGCTACTTCTCCTCCGCTGGCAAATGCTTCACAGTCGCCCTAGGAAAGACGTTTAACAATCGATCTCCAAGAGGAACGAAACACATGATGCCATAAGGCGAAAGAATAGCAGGGCATCTCTTCACAGGCTTGTCCCTGATCTATAGCTGAGGGCAAACACTTGTGTGCTTGTGGGAGAGCCTGTGTCTTTCCTGGAAGCGTTTGGGAGTTTTGCTCAGACGCGTGTTTCCTCAAGTTCAAGAATCAAGATCTAGGATACCTGCAGACAGGTGCCTGTTTGTGTGGAGACAGTCTGTTTGAAACTGTGTTCCTCAGCGCCCGCTCTTTCTCCCCGTCGCTCCACACGCCTGGGAGTCCCTTTCTTTCTCTCCACAAGCACGTGTGTTGACTTCGTCGCACATGTGCATCTGCACAAGCGTTGAGCTCAGCAGAGCGTGTCTCTTGACACTTGATGTGCGTTGGCTGTGTCTGCCTGCTCCAGTGAAGAGAGAAACGGGAAATCATCTTGGTAGAGGCAACAAAGCAAAAGCGAGGCAGGATCGACATCTGCTCAACAGAGACGGATTCCCTGCGCTGACACAGTTCACAGTTACACGAGAAGCAATCTGAGCGGTCCGTCGACCGGAGACGTGTTTCCCAAGAGGTCGTTTAGCGAGTGAACAGCAGTGTGCGCGACTTTCAGGAGTGTGCCTGGAAAGTGCCAGAATCACCAGGAGCATCTGTGCAAAAGCTGCCGCCTCTGTGACCGCATTGAGGCACGTTCGCGTGTCTGCGAGTATATAGACGGCTCTTTCGCGTTCACTCCGAGGGAAACGGTCCGCTATTGCTTCTGTGCGCACAGACGCGATTCCCTTGTCTCTTGCGAACACAGGGAACTCTGTGCATCCAAATCTACAGGCTAAGGACGCGTCTGCATATGTTTTGGTGAACAATCGAGTGTGCGTGTTCTGACAGCTGCCTCTATGCAGACGTCTCCACAGAGCCACTTCTGAATGCCCCGCAGCCCAGGACTGAATGGATACACTAACAAGTGCACCGGTGTGAGCAACCACATATGCAGAAGGACGTCTTTCATCTCACAGAAGCGCGAACGTCTTGGCGTTCAAGCACATGGCAGAAACAAGGTGTGAACAGATGAGCTGCTGCTATTTTCTCCGTTCGGCATGCTTCGTTGTAGCTCTCTTGCCGGTCGCCGGCTTAGCGGCTTGCTTTGCGCGACTAGCTCTGGGGAGAGAAGGAGATAGCGCCGGAAACCTCGCCTTTTGCCTTCTTCGGCGCTGGAACCTGGTTGCTGCGCCTTCTCTTTGTCCATGTGCACACACACGATTCCTCAGCGAAAACCATGCAGAAACCTTTCCACGAGCACCCAGGGATGTGCACCCAGCACCACGTGCACGCACACGCAGCTAGAGAAAAGCACCTACCTTTTCACACACTGATGCCTAAGCAAACGCGTGGCCACACACACGCACACATCCGCAAGCGCGCCTACTCCCATCTATTGAGGGAAAGACGGACGAGCAACGTCCTGACAGGCTTGAGGGGAAAAACGTCCGTTGACGGTTGGCGTACTGCACGCCCGCCTACGGGGCTGCAGGGGAATCCACATTTGGAAGGTACCTGAAGATGTGTGCCTGTTCTTGGAGCTCCGCTAGTAGGGTAGCAAAGACACTCGTAGGCAGTACTGAATGCTGCTCCGTGCTACTTCTCCTCCGCTGGCAAATGCTTCACAGTCGCCCGAGGAAAGACCTTTAACAATCGATCTCCAAGAGGAACGAAACACATGATGCCATAAGGCGAAAGAATAGCAGGGCATCTCTTCACAGGCTTGTCCCTGATCTATAGCTGAGGGCAAACACTTGTGTGCTTGTGGGAGAGCCTGTGTCTTTCCTGGAAGCGTTTGGGAGTTTTGCTCAGACGCGTGTTTCCTCAAGTTCAAGAATCAAGATCTAGGATACCTGCAGACAGGTGCCTGTTTGTGTGGAGACAGTCTGTTTGAAACTGTGTTCCTCAGCGCCCGCTCTTTCTCCCCGTCGCTCCACACGCCTGGGAGTCCCTTTCTTTCTCTCCACAAGCACGTGTGTTGACTTCGTCGCACATGTGCATCTGCACAAGCGTTGAGCTCAGCAGAGCGTGTCTCTTGACACTTGATGTGCGTTGGCTGTGTCTGCCTGCTCCAGTGAAGAGAGAAACGGGAAATCATCTTGGTAGAGGCAACAAAGCAAAAGCGAGGCAGGATCGACATCTGCTCAACAGAGACGGATTCCCTGCGCTGACACAGTTCACAGTTACACGAGAAGCAATCTGAGCGGTCCGTCGACCGGAGACGTGTTTCCCAAGAGGTCGTTTAGCGAGTGAACAGCAGTGTGCGCGACTTTCAGGAGTGTGCCTGGAAAGTGCCAGAATCACCAGGAGCATCTGTGCAAAAGCTGCTGCCTCTGTGACCGCATTGAGGCACGTTCCCGTGTCTGCGAGTATATAGACGGCTCTTTCGCGTTCACTCCGAGGGAAACGGTCCGCTATTGCTTCTGTGCGTACAGACGCGATTCCCTTGTCTCTTGCGAACACAGGGAACTCTGTGCATCCAAATCTACAGGCTAAGGACGCGTCTGCGTATGTTTTGGTGAACAATCGAGTGTGCGTGTTCTGACAGCTGCCTCTATGCAGACGTCTCCACAGAGCCACTTCTGAATGCCCCGCAGCCCAGGACTGAATGGATACACTAACAAGTGCACCGGTGTGAGCAACCACATATGCAGAAGGACGTCTTTCATCTCACAGAAGCGCGAACGTCTTGGCGTTCAAGCACATGGCAGAAACAAGGTGTGAACAGATGAGCTGCTGCTATTTTCTCCGTTCGGCATGCTTCGTTGTAGCTCTCTTGCCGGTCGCCGGCTTAGCGGCTTGCTTTGCGCGACTAGCTCTGGGGAGAGAAGGAGATAGCGCCGGAAACCTCGCCTTTTGCCTTCTTCGGCGCTGGAACCTGGTTGCTGCGCCTTCTCTTTGTCCATGTGCACACACACGATTCCTCAGCGAAAACCATGCAGAAACCTTTCCACGAGCACCCAGGGATGTGCACCCAGCACCACGTGCACGCACACGCAGCTAGAGAAAAGCACCTACCTTTTCACACACTGATGCCTAAGCAAACGCGTGGCCACACACACGCACACATCCGCAAGCGCGCCTACTCCCATCTATTGAGGGAAAGACGGACGAGCAACGTCCTGACAGGCTTGAGGGGAAAAACGTCCGTTGACGGTTGGCGTACTGCACGCCCGCCTACGGGGCTGCAGGGGAATCCACATTTGGAAGGTACCTGAAGATGTGTGCCTGTTCTTGGAGCTCCGCTAGTAGGGTAGCAAAGACACTCGTAGGCAGTACTGAATGCTGCTCCGTGCTACTTCTCCTCCGCTGGCAAATGCTTCACAGTCGCCCGAGGAAAGACCTTTAACAATCGATCTCCAAGAGGAACGAAACACATGATGCCATAAGGCGAAAGAATAGCAGGGCATCTCTTCACAGGCTTGTCCCTGATCTATAGCTGAGGGCAAACACTTGTGTGCTTGTGGGAGAGCCTGTGTCTTTCCTGGAAGCGTTTGGGAGTTTTGCTCAGACGCGTGTTTCCTCAAGTTCAAGAATCAAGATCTAGGATACCTGCAGACAGGTGCCTGTTTGTGTGGAGACAGTCTGTTTGAAACTGTGTTCCTCAGCGCCCGCTCTTTCTCCCCGTCGCTCCACACGCCTGGGAGTCCCTTTCTTTCTCTCCACAAGCACGTGTGTTGACTTCGTCGCACATGTGCATCTGCACAAGCGTTGAGCTCAGCAGAGCGTGTCTCTTGACACTTGATGTGCGTTGGCTGTGTCTGCCTGCTCCAGTGAAGAGAGAAACGGGAAATCATCTTGGTAGAGGCAACAAAGCAAAAGCGAGGCAGGATTGACATCTGCTCAACAGAGACAGATTCCCTGCGCTGACACAGTTCACAGTTACACGAGAAGCAATCTGAGCGGTCCGTCGACCGGAGACGTGTTTCCCAAGAGGTCGTTTAGCGAGTGAACAGCAGTGTGCGCGACTTTCAGGAGTGTGCCTGGAAAGTGCCAGAATCACCAGGAGCATCTGTGCAAAAGCTGCTGCCTCTGTGACCGCATTGAGGCACGTTCGCGTGTCTGCGAGTATATAGACGGCTCTTTCGCGTTCACTCCGAGGGAAACGGTCCGCTATTGCTTCTGTGCGTACAGACGCGATTCCCTTGTCTCTTGCGAACACAGGGAACTCTGTGCATCCAAATCTACAGGCTAAGGACGCGTCTGCGTATGTTTTGGTGAACAATCGAGTGTGCGTGTTCTGACAGCTGCCTCTATGCAGACGTCTCCACAGAGCCACTTCTGAATGCCCCGCAGCCCAGGACTGAATGGATACACTAACAAGTGCACCGGTGTGAGCAACCACATATGCAGAAGGACGTCTTTCATCTCACAGAAGCGCGAACGTCTTGGCGTTCAAGCACATGGCAGAAACAAGGTGTGAACAGATGAGCTGCTGCTATTTTCTCCGTTCGGCATGCTTCGTTGTAGCTCTCTTGCCGGTCGCCGGCTTAGCGGCTTGCTTTGCGCGACTAGCTCTGGGGAGAGAAGGAGATAGCGCCGGAAACCTCGCCTTTTGCCTTCTTCGGCGCTGGAACCTGGTTGCTGCGCCTTCTCTTTGTCCATGTGCACACACACGATTCCTCAGCGAAAACCATGCAGAAACCTTTCCACGAGCACCCAGGGATGTGCACCCAGCACCACGTGCACGCACACGCAGCTAGAGAAAAGCACCTACCTTTTCACACACTGATGCCTAAGCAGACGCGTGGCCACACACACGCACACATCCGCAAGCGCACCCACTCCCATCTATTGAGGTTGGGGATAGGGGTTGGGGTTAAGTTTAGATTTGGGGTTAGGGGTTGGGGTTAGGTTTAGATTTGGGGTTAGGGGTTGGGGTTAGGGGTTGGGGTTAGGTTTAGATTTGGGGTTAGGTTTACATTTGGGGTTAGGAGTTGGGGTTAGGTTTAGATTTGGGGTTAGGTTTAGATTTGGGGTTAGGGTTTGGGGTTAGGTTTAGATTTGGGGTTAGGTTTAGATTTGGAGTTAGGGGTTGGGGTTAGTTTTAGATTTGGGGTTTAGTTTTGGGGTTAGGTTTAGATTTGGGGTTTAGATTTGGGGTTAGGTTTAGATTTGGGGTTTAGATTTGGGGTTAGGTGTTGGGGTTAGATATTGGGGTTAGGTTTAGATTTGGGGTAAGGGGTTGGGGTTAGGTTTAGATTTGGGCTTAGGGGTTGGCGTTAGGTTTAGATTTGGGGTTAGGTTTGAATTTGGGGTTAGTGGTTGGGGTTAGGTTAAGATTTGGGGTTAGGTTTAGATTTGGGGTTAGGGGTTGGGGTTAGGTTTAGATTTGGGGTTAGGTTTAGATTTGGGGTTAGGGGTTGGGGTTAGGTTTAGATATGGGGTTAGGTTTAGATTTGGGGTCAGGGGTTGAGGTTAGGTTTAAATTTGGGGTTAGGTTTAGATTTGGGGATAGGGGTTGGGGTTAGGTTTAGATTTGGGGTTAGGTTTATATTTGGGGTTAGGGGTTGGGGTTAGGTTTAGATTTGGGGTTAGGTTTAGATTTGGGGTTAGGGGTTGGGGTTAGGGGTTGGGGTTAGGTTTAGATTTGGGGTTAGGGGTTGGGGTTAGGGGTTGGGGTTAGGTTTAGATTTGGGGTTTAGATTTGGGGTTAGGCTTAGATTTGGGGTTCGGTTTAAATTTGGGGTTTAGATTTGGTGTTAGGTTTAGATTTGGAGTTAGGGGTTGGGGTTAGGTTTAGATTTGGGCTTAGGTTTAGATTTGGGGTTTAGATTTGGGGTTAGGGGTTAGGGTTAGGTTTAGATTTGGGGTTTAGATTTGGGGTTAGGTTTAGATTTGGGGTTAGGTTTAGATTTGGGGTTTAGATTTGGGGTTAGGTTTAGATTTGGGGTTAGGGGTTGGGGTGAGGTTTAGATTTGGGGTTAGGTTTAGATTTGGGGTTTAGATTTGGGGTTAGGTTTAGATTTGGGGTTAGGTTTAGATTTGGGGTTTAGATTTGGGGTTAGGTCTAGATTTGGGGTTAGGGGTTGGGGTTAGGTTTAGATTTGGGGTTTAGATTTGGGGTTAGGTTTAGATTTGGGGTTTAGATTTGGGGTTAGGTTTAGATTTGGGGTTTAGTTTTGGGGTTAGGTTTAGATTTGGGGTTAGGTTTAGATTTGGGGTTTAGATTTGGGGTTAGGTTTAGATTTGGGGTTAGGTTTAGATTTGGGTTTAGGGGTTGGGGTTAGGTTTAGGTTTGGGGCTAGGTTTAGATTTGGGGTTTAGATTTGGGGTTAGGTTTAGATTTGGGGTTTATATTTGGGGTTAGGTTTAGATTTGGGGTTTAGATTTGGGGTTAGGTTTAGATTTGGGGTTAGGGGTTGGGGTTAGGTTTAGATTTGGCGTTAGGTTTAGATTTCGGGTTAGGGGCTGGGGTTAGGTTTAGATTTGGGGTTAGGTTTAGATTTGGGGTTTAGATTTGGGGTTAGGTTTAGATTTGGGTTTAGGTTTAGATTTGGGGTTTAGATTTGGGGTTATCTTTAGATTTTGGGTCAGGGGTTAGGGTTAGGTTTAGATTTGGTGTTAGTTTTAGATTTGGGGTTTAGATTTGGGGTTAGGTTTAGATTTGGGGTTAGGTTTAGATTTGGGGTTAGGGGTTGGGGTTAGGCTTAGACTTGGGCTTGAGATTTGGGGTTAGGTTTAGATTAGGGGTTAGGGGTTGGGGTTAGGTTTAGATTTGGGGTTAGGTTTAGATTTGGGGTTAGGGGTTGGGGTTAGGTTTAGATTTGGGGTTAGGTTTAGATTAGGGGTTAGGGGTTGGGGTTAGGTTTAGATTTGGGTTAGGTTTAGATTTGGGGTTAGGGGTTGGGGTTAGGTTTAGATTTGGGGTTAGGTTTAGATATGGGGTTTAGATTTGCGGTTAGGTTTAGATTTGGGGTTAGGTTTAGATTTGGGGTTTAGATTTGGGGTTAGGTTTAGATTTGGGGTTAGGGGTTGGGGTTAGGTTTAGATTTGGGGTTAGGTTTAGATTTGGGGTTAGGGGTTGGGGTTAGGTTTAGATTTGGGCTTTAGATTTGGGGTTAGGTTTAGATTTGGGGTTAGGTTTAGATTTGGGATTTAGATTTGGGGTTAGGTTTAGATTTGGGTTAGGGGTTTGGGTTAGGTTTAGATTTGGGTTTAGGTTTAGATTTGGGGTTTAGATTTGGGGTTAGGTTTAGATTTGGGGTTAGGGATTGGGGTTAGGTTTAGGTTTGGTTTTTAGATTTGGGGTTAGGTTTAGATTAGGGGTTAGGGGTTGGGGTTAGGTTTAGATTTGGGGTTAGGGTTAGATTTGGAGTTAGGGGTTGGGGTTAGGTTTAGATTTGGGGTTAGGTTTAGATTAGGGGTTAGGGGTTGGGGTTAGGTTTAGATTTGGGTTAGGTTTAGATTTGGGGTTAGGGGTTGGGGTTAGGTTTAGATTTGGGGTTAGGTTTAGATTTGGGGTTTAGATTTGGGGTTAGGTTTAGATTTGGGGTTAGGTTTAGATTTGGGATTTAGATTTGGGGTTAGTTTTAGATTTGGGTTAGGGGTCGGGGTTAGGTTTAGATTTGGGTTTAGGTTTAGATTTGGGGTTTAGATTTGGGGTTAGGTTTAGATTTGGGGTTAGGTTTAGATTTGGGGTTTAGATTTGGGGTTAGGTTTAGATTTGGGGTTAGGGGTTGGGGTTAGGTTTAGATTTGGGGTTAGGTTTAGATTTGGGGTTAGGGGTTGGGGTTAGGTTTAGATTTGGGGTTTAGTTTAGATTTGGGGTTTTGATTTCTGGTTAGGTTTAGATTTGGGGTTAGGTTTAGATTTGGGGTTAGGGGTTGGGGTTAGGTTTAGATTTGGGGTTAGGTTTAGATTTGGGGTTTAGATTTGGGGTTAGGTTTAGATTTGGGGTTAGGGGTTGGGGTTAGGTTTAGATTTGGGGTTAGGTTTAGATTTGGGGTTAGGGGTTGGGGTTAGGTTTAGATTTGGGGTTAGGTTTAGATTTGGGGTTTAGATTTGGGGTTAGGTCTAGATTTGGGGTTAGGGGTTGGGGTTAGGTTTAGATTTGGGGTTAGGTTTAGATTTGGGGTTCAGATTTGAGGTTAGGTTTAGATTTGGGGTTTAGATTTGGGGTTAGGTTTAGAGTTGGGGTTAGGGGTTCGGGTTAGGTTTAGATTTGGGGTTAGGTTTAGATTTGGGGTTTAGATTTGGAGTTAGGTTTAGATTTGGGGCTAGGTTTAGCTTTGGGGTTAGGGGTTGGGGTTGGGTTTAGATTTGGGGTTAGGTTTGGATTTGGGGTTTAGATTTGGGGTTAGGTTTAGATTTGGGGTTAGGGGTTGGGGTTAGGTTTAGATTTGGGGTTAGGTTTAGATTTGGGGTTTAGATTTGGTGTTAGGTTTAGATTTGGGGTTTAGTTTTGGGGTTAGGTTTAGATTTGGGGTTTAGATTTGGGGTTAGGTTTAGATTTGGGGTTAGGGGTTGGGGTTAGGTTTAGATTTGGGGTTTAGATTTGGGGTTAGGTTTAGATTTGGGGTTAGGTTTAGATTTGGGGTTTAGATTTGGGGTTAGGTTTAGATTTGGGGTTAGGGGTTTGGGTTAGGTTTAGATTTGGGGTTTAGATTTGGGGTTAGGTTTAGATTTGGGGTTAGGTTTAGATTTGGGGTTTAGATTTGGGGTTAGGTCTAGATTTGGGGTTAGGGGTTGGGGTTAGGTTTAAATTTGGGGTTTATATTTGGGATTAGGTTTAGATTTGGGGTTTAGATTTGGGGTTAGGTTTAGATTTGGGGTTATGGGTTGGGGTTAGGTTTAGATTTGGGGTTTAGATTTGGGGTTAGGTTTAGATTTGGGGTTAGGGGTTGGGGTTAGGTTTAGATTTGGGGTTTAGATTTGGGGTTAGGTTTAGATTTGGGATTTAGATTTGGGGTTAGGTTTAGATTTGGGTTAGGGGTTGGGGTTAGGTTTAGATTTGGGGTTTTGATTTGTGGTTAGGTTTAGATTTGGGGTTAGGTTTAGATTTGGGGTTTTGATTTGTGGTTAGGTTTAGATTTGGGGTTAGGTTTAGATTTGGGGTTAGGGGTTGGGGTTAGGTTTAGATTTGGGGTTTAGATTTGGGGTTAGGTTTAGATTTGGGGTTTAGATTTGGGGTTAGGTTTAGATTTGGGATTAGGTTTAGATTTGGGGTTTGGGGTTGGGGTTAGGTTTAGATTTGGGGTTAGGTTTAGATTTGGGGTTTATATTTGGGGTTACGTCTAGATTTGGGGTTAGGGGTTGGGGTTAGGTTTAGATTTGGGGTTAGGTTTAGATTTGGGTTAGGGGTTGGGGTTAGGTTTAGATTTGGGGTTAGGTCTAGATTTGGGGTTAAGGGTTGGGGTTAGGTTTAGATTTGGGGTTAGGTTTAGATTTGGGGTTTAGATTTGGGGTTAGGTTTAGATTTGGGGTTTAGATTTGGGGTTAGGTTTAGATTTGGGGTTAGGGGTTGGGGTTAGGTTTAGATTTGGGGTTAGGTTTAGATTTGGGGTTTGGGGTTGGGGTTAGGTTTAGATTTGGGGTTAGGTTTAGATTTGGGGTTTAGATTTGGAGTTAGGTTTAGATTTGGGGCTAGGTTTAGATTTGGGGTTAGGGGTTGGGGTTGGGTTTAGATTTGGGGTTAGGTTTGGATTTGGGGTTTAGATTTGGGGTTAGGTTTAGATTTGGGGTTTTGATTTGGGGTTAGGTTTAGATTTGGGGTTAGGTTTAGATTTGGGGTTTAGATTTGGGGTTAGGTTTAGATTTGGGGTTTAGTTTTGGGGTTAGGTTTAGATTTGGGGTTAGGGATTGGGGTTAGGTTTAGATTTGGGGTTTAGATTTGGGGTTAGGTTTAGATTTGGGGTTAGGGGTTGGGGTTAGGTTTAGATTTGGGGTTAGGTTTAGATTTGGGGTTTAGATTTGGGGTTAGGTCTAGATTTGGGGTTTAGATTTGTGGTTAGGTTTAGATTTGGGGTTAGGGGTTCGGGTTAGGTTTAGATTTGGGGTTAGGTTTAGATTTGGGGTTTAGATTTGGGGTTAGGTTTAGATTTGGGGTTAGGGGTTCGGGTTAGGTTTAGATTTGGGGTTAGGTTTAGATTTGGGGTTTAGATTTGGGGTTAGGTTTAGATTTGGGGTTTAGTTTTGGGGTTAGGTTTAGATTTGGGGTTTAGATTTGGGGTTAGGTTTAGATTTGGGGTTAGGGGTTGGGGTTAGGTTTAGATTTGGGGTTTAGATTTGGGGTTAGGTTTAGATTTGGGGTTAGGTTTAGATTTGGGGTTTAGATTTGGGATTAGGTTTAGATTTGGGGTTAGGTTTAGATTTGGGGTTTAGATTTGGGGTTAGGTTTAGATTTGGGGTTAGGGGTTGGGGTTAGGTTTAGATTTGGGGTTTAGATTTGGGGTTTAGATTTGGGGTTAGGTTTAGATTTGGGGTTAGGTTTAGATTTGGGGTTTAGATTTGGGGTTAGGTTTAGATTTGGGGTTAGGGGTTGGGGTTAGGTTTAGATTTGGGGTTAGGTTTAGATTTGGGGTTAGGGGTTCGGGTTAGGTTTAGATTTGGGGTTTAGTTTTGGGGTTAGGTTTAGATTTGGGGTTAGGGGTTGGGGTTAGGTTTAGATTTGGGGTTAGGTTTAGATTTGGGGTTTAGATTTGGGGTTAGGTTTAGATTTGGGGTTTAGATTTGGGGTTTAGATTTGGGGTTAGGTCTAGATTTGGGGTTAGGGGTTGGGGTTAGGTTTAGATTTGGGGTTTAGATTTGGGATTAGGTTTAGATTTGGGGTTTAGATTTGGGGTTAGGTTTAGATTTGGGGTTTAGTTTTGGGGTTAGGTTTAGATTTGGGGTTAGGTTTAGATTTGGGGTTTAGATTTGGGGTTATGTTTAGATTTGGGTTTAGGGGTTGGGGTTAGGTTTAGATTTGGGGTTAGGTTTAGATTTGGGGTTTAGATTTGGGGTTAGGTTTAGATTTGGGGTTAGATTTGGGGTTAGGTTTTGATTTGGGGTTGAGATTTGGGGTTAGGTTTAGATTTGGGGTTAGGGGTTGGGGTTAGGTTTAGATTTGGGCTTTAGATTTGGGGTTAGGTTTAGATTTGGGGTTAGGGGTTTGGGGTTAGGTTTAGATTTGGGGTTTAGATTTGTGGTTAGGTTTAGATTTTGGGTTAGGTGTAGATTTGGGATTTAGATTTGGGGTTAGGTTTAGATTTGGGTTAGGGGATGGGGTTAGGTTTAGATTTGGGTTTAGGTTTAGATTTCGGGTTTAGATTTGGGGTTAGGTTTAGATTTGGGGTTAGGTTTAGATTTGGGGTTTTGATTTGTGGTTAGGTTTAGATTTGGGGTTAGGTTTAGATTTGGGGTTAGGGGTTGGGGTTAGGTTTAGATTTGGGGTTTAGATTTGGGGTTAGGTTTAGATTTGGGGTTAGGGGTTGCGGTTAGGTTTAGATTTGGGGTTAGGTTTAGATTTGGGGTTTAGATTTGGGGTTAGGTTTAGATTTGGGGTTAGGTTTAGATTTGGGGTTTAGATTTGGGGTTACGTCTAGATTTGGGGTTAGGGGTTGGGGTTAGGTTTAGATTTGGGGTTAGGTTTAGATTTGGGGTTAGGGTTTGGGGTTAGGTTTAGATTTGGGGTTAGGTCTAGATTTGGGGTTAAGGGTTGGGGTTAGGTTTAGATTTGGGGTTAGGTTTAGATTTGGGGTTTAGATTTGGGGTTAGGTTTAGATTTGGGGTTTAGATTTGGGGTTAGGTTTAGATTTGGGGTTAGGGGTTGGGGTTAGGTTTAGAATTGGGGTTAGGTTTAGATTTGGGGTTTAGATTTGGAGTTAGGTTTAGATTTGGGGCTAGGTTTAGATTTGGGGTTAGGGGTTGGGGTTGGGTTTAGATTTGGGGTTAGGTTTGGATTTGGGCTTTAGATTTGGGGTTAGGTTTAGATTTGGGGTTTTGATTTGGGGTTAGGTTTAGATTTGGGGTTAGGTTTAGATTTGGGGTTTAGATTTGGGGTTAGGTTTAGATTTGGGGTTAGGGGTTGGGGTTAGGTTTAGATTTGGGGTTAGGTTTAGATTTGGGGTTTAGATTTGGGGTTAGGTTTAGATTTGGGGTTTAGATTTGGGGTTAGGTTTAGATTTGGGGTTAGGGGTTGGCGTTAGGTTTAGATTTGGGGTTAGGTTTAGATTTGGGGTTTAGATTTGGGGTTAGGTTTAGATTTGGGGTTAGGTTTAGATTTGGGGTTTAGATTTGGGGTTAGGGGTTGGGGTTAGGTTTAGATTTGGGGTTTAGATTTGGGGTTAGGTTTATATTTGGGGTTAGGGGTTCGGGTTAGGTTTAGATTTGGGGTTAGGTTTAGATTTGGGGTTTAGATTTGAGGTTAGGTTTAGATTTGGGGTTAGGGGTTCGGATTAGGTTTAGATTTGGGGTTAGGTTTAGATTTGGGATTTAGATTTGGGGTTAGGTTTAGATTTGGGGTTAGGTTTAGATTTGGGGTTTAGATTTGGGGTTAGGTTTAGATTTGGGGTTAGGTTTAGATTTGGGGTTTAGATTTGGGGTTTTGGTCTAGATTTGGGGTTAGGAGCTGGGGTTAGGTTTAGATTTGGGGTTAGGTTTAGATTTGGGGTTTAGATTTGGGGTTAGGTTTAGATTTGGGGTTAGGGGTTGGGGTTAGGTTTAGATTTGGGGTTTAGATTTGGGGTTAGGTTTAGATTTGGGGTTAGGTTTAGATTTGGGGTTTAGATTTGGGGTTAGGTTTAGATTTGGGGTTAGGGGTTGGGGTTAGGTTTAGATTTGGGGTTAGGTTTAGATTTGGGGTTAGGGGTTTGGGTTAGGTTTAGATTTAAGGTTTAGATTTGGGGTTAGGTTTAGATTTGGGGTTAGGGGTTGGGGTTAGGTTTAGATTTGGGGTTAGGTTTAGATTTGGGGTTTAGATTTGGGGTTGGGTTTAGATTTGGGGTTAGGGGTTGGGGTTAGGTTTAGATTTGGGGTTAGGTTTAGATTTGGTGTTAGGTTTAGATTTGTGGTTGGGTTTAGATTTGGGGTTTAGATTTGGGGTTAGGTTTAGATTTGGGGTTAGATTTGGGGTTAGGTTTAGATTTGGGGTTGAGATTTGGGGTTAGGTTTAGATTTGGGGTTAGGGGTTGGGGTTAGGTTTAGATTTGGGGTTTAGATTTGGGGTTAGGTTTAGATTTGGGGTTTTGTTTTGGGGTTCGGTTTAGATTTGGGTTTAGGGGTTGGGGTTAGGTTTAGATTTGGGGTTAGGTTTAGATTTGGGGTTAGGGGTTGGGGTTAGGTTTAGATTTGGGGTTTTGTTTTGGGGTTAGGTTTAGATTTGGGCTTAGGGGTTGGGGTTAGGTTTAGATTTGGGGTTAGGTTTAGATTTGGGGTTTAGATTTGGGGTTAGGTTTAGATTTGGGGTTTAGATTTGGGGTTTAGATTTGGGGTTAGGTCTAGATTTGGGGTTAGGGGTTGGGATTAGGTTTAGATTTGGGGTTTAGATTTGGGATGAGGTTTAGATTTGTGGTTTAGATTTGGGGTTAGGTTTAGATTTGGGGTTAGGGGTTGGGGTTAGGTTTAGATTTGGGGTTAGGTTTAGATTTGGGGTTTAGATTTGGGGTTATGTTTAGATTTGGGGTTAGGTGTTGGGGTTAGGTTTACATTTGGGGTTAGGTTTAGATTTGGGGATTAGATTTGGGGTTAGGTTTAGATTTGGGGTTAGGTTTAGATTTGGGTTTAGGGGTTGGGTTTAGGTTTAGGTTTGGGGTTAGGTTTAGATTTGGGGTTTAGATTTGGGGTTAGGTTTAGATTTGGGGTTAGGTTTAGATTTGGGGTTTAGATTTGGGGTTAGGTTTAGATTTGGGGTTAGGGGTTGGGGTTAGGTTTAGATTTGGCGTTAGGTTTATATTTGGGGTTAGGGGCTGGGGTTAGGTTTAGATTTGGGGTTAGGTTTAGATTTGGGGTTTAGATTTGGGGTTAGGTTTAGATTTGGGGTTAGGTTTAGATTTGGGTTTAGATTTGGGGTTATCTTTAGATTTTGGCTTAGGGGTTAGGGTTAGGTTTAGATTTGGGGTTAGGTTTAGATTTGGGGTTTAGATTTGGGGTTAGGTTTAGATTTTGGGGTTTAGATTTGGGGTTAGGTTTAGATTTGGGGTTAGGGGTTGGGGTTAGGTTTAGATTTGGGGTTAGGTTTAGATTTGGGGTTTAGATTTGGGGTTAGATTTAGATTTCGGGTTTAGATTTGGGGTTAGGGGTTGGGGTTAGGTTTAGATTTGGGGTTAGGTTTAGATTTGGGTTAGGGGTTGGGGTTAGGTTTAGATTTGGGGTTAGGTTTAGATTTGATTAGGTGTAGATTTGGGGTTAGGGGTTGGGGTTAGGTTTAGATTTGGGGTTAGGTTTAGATTTGGGGTTTAGATTTGGGTTTAGGTTTTGATTAGGGGTTAGGTTTAGATTTGGGGTTTAGATTTGGGGTTAGGTTTAGATTTGGGGTTAGGGGTTGCGGTTAGATTTAGATTTGGGGTTAGGTTTAGATTTGGGGTTTAGATTTGGGGTTAGGTTTAGATTTGGGGTTAGGGGTTGCGGTTAGGTTTACATTTGGGGTTAGGTTTAGATTTGGGGTTAGGAGTTGGGGTTAGGTTTAGATTTGGGGTTTAGATTTGGGGTTAGGTTTAGATTTGGGGTTAGGGTTTGGGGTTAGGTTTAGATTTGGGGTTAGGTTTAGATTTAGGGTTTAGATTTGGGGTTAGGTTTAGATTTGGGGTTAGGGGTTGGGGTTAGGTTTAGATTTGGGGTTAGGTTTAGATTTGGGGTTTAGATTTGGGGTTAGGTTTAGATTTGGCGTTTAGATTTGGGGTTAGGTTTAGATTTGGGGTTTAGATTTGCGGTTAGGTTTAGATTTGGGGTTAGGGGTTGGGGTTAGGTTTAGACTTGGGGTTAGGTTTAGATTTGGGATTAGGGGTTGAGGTTAGGTTTAGATTTGGGGTTAGGTTTAGATTTAGGGTTAGGGGTTGGGGTTAGGTTTAGATTTCGGGTTAGGTTTAGATTTGGGATTTAGATTTGGGGTTAGGTTTAGATTTGGGGTTTAGATTTGGGGTTTAGTTTAGATTTGGGGTTAGGGGTTGGGGTTAGGTTTAGATTTGGGGTTTGATTTAGAATTGGGGTTAGGGGTTGGGGTTAGGTTTAGATTTGGGGTTTAGATTTGGGGTTTAGATTTGGGGTTAGGTTTAGATTTGGGGTTAGCTTTAGATTTGGGGTTTAGATTTGGGGTTAGGTTTAGATTTGGGGTTAGGGGCTGGGGTTAGGTTTAGATTTGGGGTTAGGTTTAGATTTGGGGTTTAGATTTGGGGTTAGGTTTAGATTTGGGGTTAGGTTTAGATTTGGGGTTTAGATTTGGGGTTATCTTTAGATTTTGGCTTAGGGGTTAGGGTTAGGTTTAGATTTGGGGTTAGGTTTAGATTTGGGGTTTAGATTTGGGGTTAGGTTTAGATTTGGGGTTTAGATTTGGGGTTAGGTTTAGATTTGGGGTTAGGGGTTGGGGTTAGGTTTAGATTTGGGGTTAGGTTTAGATTTGGGGTTTAGATTTGGGGTTAGGTTTAGATTTGGGGTTTAGATTTGGGGTTAGGTTTAGATTTGGGTTAGGGGTTGGGGTTAGGTTTAGATTTGGGGTTGGGTTTAGATTTGATTAGGTGTAGATTTGGGGTTAGGGGTTGGGGTTAGGTTTAGATTTGGGGTTAGGTTTAGATTTGGGGTTTAGATTTGGGTTTAGGTTTTGATTAGGGGTTAGGTTTAGATTTGGGGTTTAGATTTGGGGTTAGGTTTAGATTTGGTGTTAGGGGTTGCGGTTAAATTTAGATTTGGGGTTAGGTTTAGATTTGGGGTTTAGATTTGGGGTTAGGTTTAGATTTGGGGTTAGGGGTTGCGGTTAGGTTTAGATTTGGGGTTAGGTTTAGATTTGGGGTTAGGAGTTGGGGTTAGGTTTAGATTTGGGGTTTAGATTTGGGGTTAGGTTTAGATTTGGGGTTAGGGTTTGGGGTTAGGTTTAGATTTGGGGTTAGGTTTAGATTTAGGGTTTAGATTTGGGGTTAGGTTTAGATTTGGGGTTAGGGGTTGGGGTTAGGTTTAGATTTGGGGTTAGGTTTAGATTTGGGGTTTAGATTTGGGGTTAGGTTTAGATTTGGGGTTTAGATTTGGGGTTACGTCTAGATTTGGGGTTTAGATTTGCGGTTAGGTTTAGATTTGGGGTTAGGGGTTGGGGTTAGGTTTTGATTTGGGGTTAGGTTTAGATTTGGGATTAGGGGTTGAGGTTAGGTTTAGATTTGGGGTTAGGTTTAGATTTAGGGTTAGGGGTTGGGGTTAGGTTTAGATTTCGGGTTAGGTTTAGATTTGGGATTTAGATTTGGGTTAGGTTTAGATTTGGGGTTTAGATTTGGGGTTTAGTTTAGATTTGGGGTTAGGGGTTGGGGTTACGTTTAGATTTGGGGTTTGATTTAGATTTGGGGTTAGGGGTTGGGGTTAGGTTTAGATTTGGGGTTTAGATTTGGGGTTTAGTTTAGATTTGGGGTTAGGTGTTGGGGTTAGGTTTAGATTTGGGGTTAGGTTTAGATTTGGGGTTAGGGGTTGGGGTTAGGTTTAGATTTGGGGTTTAGATTTGGGGTTTAGATTTGGGGTTAGCTTTAGATTTGGGGTTAGCTTTAGATTTGGGGTTTAGATTTGGGGTTAGGTTTAGATTTGGGGTTAGGGGTTGGGGTTAGGTTTAGATTTGGGGTTAGGTTTAGATTTGGGGTTTAGATTTGGGGTTAGGTTTAGATTTGGGGTTAGGTTTAGTTTTGGGGTTAGGGGTTGGGGTTAGGTTTAGATTTGGGGTTAGGTTTAGATTTGGGGTTAGGTTTAGATTTGGGGTTAGGGGTTGGGCTTAGGTTTAGATTTGGGGTTTATATTTGGGGTTAGGTTTAGATTTGGGGTTAGGGGTTGGGGTTAGGTTTAGAATTGGGGTTAGGTTTAGATTTGGGGTTTAGATTTGGGGTTTATTTTAGATCTGGGGTATAGATTTGGGGTTAGGTCTAGATTTGGGGTTAGGGGTTGGGGTTAGGTTTAGATTTGGGGTTAGGTTTAGATTTGCGGTTAGGGGTTGGGGTTAGGTTTAGATTTGGGTAGGTTTAGATGTGGGGTTAGGGGTTGGGGTTAGGATTAGATTTGGGGTTATGTTTAGATTTGGGGTTTTGATTTGGGGTTAGGTTTAGATTTGGGGTTAGGTTTAGATTTGGGGTTTAGATTTGGGGTTAGGTTTAGATTTGGGGTTAGGGGTTGGGCTTAGGTTTAGATTTGGGGTTATGTTTAGATTTTGGGGTTTAGATTTGGGGTTAGGTTTAGATTAGGGGTTAGGTTTAGATCTGGGGTTTAGATTTGGGGTTAGGTTTAGATTTGGGGTTAGGTTTAGATTTGGGGTTAGTTTTAGATTTGGGGTTAGGGGTTGGGGTTAGGTTTAGATTTGGGGTTAGGGGTTGGGGTTAGGTTTAGATGTGGGTTTAGGTTTAGATTTGGGGTTAGGGGTTGTGGTTAGGTTTAGATTTGGGGTTTATATTTGGGGTTAGGTTTAGATTTGGGGTTAGGGGTTGGGGTTAGGTTTAGATTTGTGGTTAGGTTTAGATTTGGGATTTAGATTTGGGGTTAGTTTTAGATTTGGGGTTAGGGGTTGGGGTTAGGTTTAGATTTGGGGTTAGGTTTAGATTTGGGGTTTAGATTTGGGGTTAGGTTTAGATTTGGGGTTTAGATTTGGGGTTAGGTTTAGATTTGGGGTTAGGGGTTGGGGTTAGGTTTAGATTTGGGGTTAGGTTTAGATTTGGGGTTAGGTTTAGTTTTGGGGTTAGGGGTTGGGTTTAGGTTTAGATTTGGGGTTAGGTTTAGATTTGGGGTTAGGGGTTGGTGTTAGGTTTAGATTTGGGGTTAGGTTTAGATTTGGGGTTAGGTTTAGTTTTGGGGTTAGGGGTTGGGGTTAGGTTTAGATTTGGGGTTAGGTTTAGATTTGGGGTTAGGGGTTGGGGTTAGGTTTAGATTTGGGGTTTATATTTAGGGTTAGGTTTAGATTTAGGCTTAGGGGTTGGGGTTAGGTTTAGATTTGGGGTTAGGTTTAGATTTGGGGTTAGGAGATGGGGTTAGGTTTAGATTTGGGGTTAGGTTTAGTTTTGGGGTTTAGATTTGGGGTTAGGTTTAGATTTGGGGTTTAGATTTGGGGTAGGGGTTGGGGTTAGGTTTAGATTTGGGGTTTAGATTTGGGGTTAGGTTTAGATTTGGGGTTAGGGGTTGGGGTTAGGTTTAGATTTGGGGTTAGGTTTAAATTTGGGCTTAGGGGTTGGGGTTAGGTTTAGATTTGGGGTTAGGTTTAGATTTGGGGTTAGGGGTTGGGTTTAGGTTTAGATTTGGGGTTAGGTTTAGATTTGGGGTTAGGGGTTGGGGTTAGGTTTAGATTTGGGGTTAGGTTTAGATTTGGGGTTTAGATTTGGGGTTAGGTTTAGATTTGGCGTTAGGTTTAGTTTTGGGGTTAGGGGTTGGGGTTAGGTTTAGATTTGGGGTTAGGTTTAGATTTGGGGTTAGGTTTAGATTTGGGGTTAGGGGTTGGGGTTAGGTTTAGATTTGGGGTTTATATTTGGGGTTAGGTTTAGATTTGGGGTTAGGGGTTGGGGTTAGGTTTAGAATTGGGGTTAGGTTTAGATTTGGGGTTTAGATTTGGGGTTAGGTTTAGATTTGGGGTTAGGTTTAGATCTGGGGTATAGATTTGGGGTTAGGTCTAGATTTGGGGTTAGGGGTTGGGGTTAGGTTTAGATTTGGGGTTAGGTTTAGATTTGGGGTTAGGGGTTGGGGTTAGGTTTAGATTTGGGTTAGGTTTAGATTTGGGGTTAGGGGTTGGGGTTAGGTTTAGATTTGGGGTTAGATTTAGATTTGGGGTTTAGATTTGGAATTAGGTTTAGATTTGGGGTTAGGTTTAGATTTGGGGTTTAGATATGGGCTTAGGTTTAGATTTGGGGTTAGGTTTAGATTTGGGGTTTAGATTTGGGGTTAGGTTTAGATTTGGGGTTAGGAGTTGGGGTTAGGTTTAGATTTGGGGTTTAGATTTGGGGTTAGGTTTAGATTTGGGGTTTAGATTTGGGGTTAGGTTTAGATTTGGGGTTAGGGGTTGGGGTTAGGTTTAGATTTGGGGTTAGGGTTAGATTTGGGGTTAGGTTTAGATTTGGGGTTAGGGGTTGGGGTTAGGTTTAGATTTGGGGTTAGGTTTAGATTTGCGGTTAGGGGTTGGGTTTAGGTTTAGATTTGGGGTTAGGTTTAGATTTGGGGTTAGGGTTTGGGGTTAGGTTTAGATTTGGGGTTAGGTTTAGATTTGGGGTTTAGATTTGGGGTTAGGTTTAGATTTGGGGTTTAGATTTGGGGTTAGGTTTAGATTATGGGTTAGGGGTTGGGCTTAGGTTTAGATTTGGTGTTAGGTTTAGATTTGAGGTTTAGATTTGGAATTAGGTTTAGATTTGGGGTTAGGTTTAGATTTGGGGTTTAGATATGGGCTTAGGTTTAGATTTGGGGTTAGGTTTAGATTTGGGGTTTAGATTTGGGGTTAGGTTTAGATTTGGGGTTAGGAGTTGTGGTTAGGTTTAGATTTGGGGTTTAGATTTGGGGTTAGGTTTAGATTTGGGGTTAGGTTTAGATTTGGGGTTTAGATTTGGGGTTAGGTTTAGATTTGGGGTTAGGGGTTGTGGTTAGGTTTAGATTTGGGGTTTAGATTTGGGGTTAGGTTTAGATTTGGGGTTTTGTTTTGGGGTTAGGTTTAGATTTGGGTTTAGGGGTTGGGGTTAGGTTTAGATTTGGGGTTAGGGGTTCGGGTTAGGTTTAGATTTGGGGTTTTGTTTTGGGGTTAGGTTTAGATTTGGGCTTAGGGGTTGGGGTTAGGTTTAGATTTGGGGTTAGGTTTAGATTTGGGGTTTAGATTTGGGGTTTAGATTTGGGGTTAGGTCTAGATTTGGGGTTAGGGGTTGGGATTAGGTTTAGATTTGGGGTTTAGATTTGGGATGAGGTTTAGATTTGTGGTTTAGATTTGGGGTTAGGTTTAGATTTGGGGTTAGGGGTTGGGGTTAGGTTTAGATTTGGGGTTAGGTTTAGATTTGGGGTTTAGATTTGGGGTTATGTTTAGATTTGGGGTTAGGTGTTGGGGTTAGGTTTACATTTGGGGTTAGGTTTAGATTTGGGGATTAGATTTGGGGTTAGGTTTAGATTTGGGGTTAGGTTTAGATTTGGGTTTAGGGGTTGGGGTTAGGTTTAGATTTGGGGTTAGGTTTAGATTTGGGGTTTAGATTTGGGGTTAGGTTTAGATTTGGGGTTAGGTTTAGATTTGGGGTTTAGATTTGGGGTTAGGTTTAGATTTGGGGTTAGGGGTTGGGGTTAGGTTTAGATTTGGCGTTAGGTTTATATTTGGGGTTAGGGGCTGGGGTTAGGTTTAGATTTGGGGTTAGGTTTAGATTTGGGGTTTAGATTTGGGGTTAGGTTTAGATTTGGGGTTAGGTTTAGATTTGGGGTTTAGATTTGGGGTTATCTTTAGATTTTGGCTTAGGGGTTAGGGTTAGGTTTAGATTTGGGGTTAGGTTTAGATTTGGGGTTTAGATTTGGGGTTAGGTTTAGATTTTGGGGTTTAGATTTGGGGTTAGGTTTAGATTTGGGGTTAGGGGTTGGGGTTAGGTTTAGATTTGGGGTTAGGTTTAGATTTGGGGTTTAGATTTGGGGTTAGGTTTAGATTTCGGGTTTAGATTTGGGGTTAGGGGTTGGGGTTAGGTTTAGATTTGGGGTTAGGTTTAGATTTGGGTTAGGGGTTGGGGTTAGGTTTAGATTTGGGGTTAGGTTTAGATTTGATTAGGTGTAGATTTGGGGTTAGGGGTTGGGGTTAGGTTTAGATTTGGGGTTAGGTTTAGATTTGGGGTTTAGATTTGGGTTTAGGTTTTGATTAGGGGTTAGGTTTAGATTTGGGGTTTAGATTTGGGGTTAGGCTTAGATTTGGGGTTAGGGGTTGCGGTTAGATTTAGATTTGGGGTTAGGTTTAGATTTGGGGTTTAGATTTGGGGTTAGGTTTAGATTTGGGGTTAGGGGTTGCGGTTAGGTTTACATTTGGGGTTAGGTTTAGATTTGGGGTTAGGAGTTGGGGTTAGGTTTAGATTTGGGGTTTAGATTTGGGGTTAGGGTTTGGGGTTAGGTTTAGATTTGGGGTTAGGTTTAGATTTAGGGTTTAGATTTGGGGTTAGGTTTAGATTTGGGGTTAGGGGTTGGGGTTAGGTTTAGATTTGGGGTTAGGTTTAGATTTGGGGTTTAGATTTGGGGTTAGGTTTAGATTTGGGGTTTAGATTTGGGGTTAGGTTTAGATTTGGGGTTTAGATTTGCGGTTAGGTTTAGATTTGGGGTTAGGGGTTGGGGTTAGGTTTAGATTTGGGGTTAGGTTTAGATTTGGGATTAGGGGTTGAGGTTAGGTTTAGATTTGGGGTTAGGTTTAGATTTAGGGTTAGGGGTTGGGGTTAGGTTTAGATTTCGGGTTAGGTTTAGATTTGGGATTTAGATTTGGGGTTAGGTTTAGATTTGGGGTTTAGATTTGGGGTTTAGTTTAGATTTGGGGTTAGGGGTTGGGGTTAGGTTTAGATTTGGGGTTTGATTTAGAATTGGGGTTAGGGGTTGGGGTTAGGTTTAGATTTGGGGTTTAGATTTGGGGTTTAGATTTGGGGTTAGGTTTAGATTTGGGGTTAGCTTTAGATTTGGGGTTTAGATTTGGGGTTAGGTTTAGATTTGGGGTTAGGGGCTGGGGTTAGGTTTAGATTTGGGGTTAGGTTTAGATTTGGGGTTTAGATTTGGGGTTAGGTTTAGATTTGGGGTTTAGATTTGGGGTTATCTTTAGATTTTGGCTTAGGGGTTAGGGTTAGGTTTAGATTTGGGGTTAGGTTTAGATTTGGGGTTTAGATTTGGGGTTAGGTTTAGATTTGGGGTTTAGATTTGGGGTTAGGTTTAGATTTGGGGTTAGGGGTTGGGGTTAGGTTTAGATTTGGGGTTAGGTTTAGATTTGGGGTTTAGATTTGGGGTTAGGTTTAGATTTCGGGTTTAGATTTGGGGTTAGGGGTTGGGGTTAGGTTTAGATTTGGGGTTTAGATTTGGGGTTAGGTTTAGATTTGGGTTAGGGGTTGGGGTTAGGTTTAGATTTGGGGTTGGGTTTAGATTTGATTAGGTGTAGATTTGGGGTTAGGGGTTGGGGTTAGGTTTAGATTTGGGGTTAGGTTTAGATTTGGGGTTTAGATTTGGGTTTAGGTTTTGATTAGGGGTTAGGTTTAGATTTGGGGTTTAGATTTGGGGTTAGGTTTAGATTTGGTGTTAGGGGTTGCGGTTAAATTTAGATTTGGGGTTAGGTTTAGATTTGGGGTTTAGATTTGGGGTTAGGTTTAGATTTGGGGTTAGGGGTTGCGGTTAGGTTTAGATTTGGGGTTAGGTTTAGAGTTGGGGTTAGGAGTTGGGGTTAGGTTTAGATTTGGGGTTTAGATTTGGGGTTAGGTTTAGATTTGGGGTTAGGGTTTTGGGTTAGGTTTAGATTTGGGGTTAGGTTTAGATTTAGGGTTTAGATTTGGGGTTAGGTTTAGATTTGGGGTTAGGGTTTGGGGTTAGGTTTAGATTTGGGGTTAGGTTTAGATTTAGGGTTTAGATTTGGGGTTAGGTTTAGATTTGGGGTTAGGGGTTGGGGTTAGGTTTAGATTTGGGGATAGGTTTAGATTTGGGGTTTAGATTTGGGGTTAGGTTTAGATTTGGTGTTTAGATTTGGGGTTAGGTTTAGATTTGGGGTTTAGATTTGCGGTTAGGTTTAGATTTGGGGTTAGGGGTTGGGGTTAGGTTTTGATTTGGGGTTAGGTTTAGATTTGGGATTAGGGGTTGAGGTTAGGTTTAGATTTGGGGTTAGGTTTAGATTTAGGGTTAGGGGTTGGGGTTAGGTTTAGATTTCGGGTTAGGTTTAGATTTGGGATTTAGATTTGGGGTTAGGTTTAGATTTGGGGTTTAGATTTGGGGTTTAGTTTAGATTTGGGGTTAGGGGTTGGGGTTAGGTTTAGATTTGGGGTTTGATTTAGATTTGGGGTTAGGGGTTGGGGTTAGGTTTAGATTTGGGGTTTAGATTTGGGGTTTAGTTTAGATTTGGGGTTAGGTGTTGGGGTTAGGTTTAGATTTGGGGTTAGGTTTAGATTTGGGGTTAGGGGTTGGGGTTAGGTTTAGATTTGGGGTTTAGATTTGGGGTTTAGATTTGGGGTTAGCTTTAGATTTGGGGTTAGCTTTAGATTTGGGGTTTAGATTTGGAGTTAGGTTTAGATTTGGGGTTAGGGGTTGGGGTTAGGTTTAGATTTGGGGTTAGGTTTAGATTTGGGGTTTAGATTTGGGGTTAGGTTTAGATTTGGGGTTAGGTTTAGTTTTGGGGTTAGGGGTTGGGGTTAGGTTTAGATTTGGGGTTTATATTTGGGGTTAGGTTTAGATTTGGGGTTAGGGGTTGGGGTTAGGTTTAGAATTGGGGTTAGGTTTAGATTTGGGGTTTAGATTTGGGGTTAGGTTTAGATCTGGGGTATAGATTTGGGGTTAGGTCTAGATTTGGGGTTAGGGGTTGGGGTTAGGTTTAGATTTGGGGTTAGGTTTAGATTTGCGGTTAGGGGTTGGGGTTAGGTTTAGATTTGGGTAGGTTTAGATTTGGGGTTAGGGGTTGGGGTTAGGATTAGATTTGGGGTTATGTTTAGATTTGGGGTTTTGATTTGGGGTTAGGTTTAGATTTGGGGTTAGGTTTAGATTTGGGGTTTAGATTTGGGGTTAGGTTTAGATTTGGGGTTAGGGGTTGTGCTTAGGTTTAGATTTGGGCTTATGTTTAGATTTTGGGGTTTAGATTTGGGGTTAGGTTTAGATTAGGGGTTAGGTTTAGATCTGGGGTTTAGATTTGGGGTTAGGTTTAGATTTGGGGTTAGGTTTAGATTTGGGGTTAGTTTTAGATTTGGGGTTAGGGGTTGGGGTTAGGTTTAGATTTGGGGTTAGGGGTTGGGGTTAGGTTTAGATGTGGGTTTAGGTTTAGATTTGGGGTTAGGGGTTGTGGTTAGGTTTAGATTTGGGGTTTATATTTTGGGTTAGGTTTAGATTTGGGGTTAGGGGTTGGGGTTAGGTTTAGATTTGTGGTTAGGTTTAGATTTGGGGTTTAGATTTGGGGTTAGGTTTAGATTTGGGGTTAGGGGTTGGGGTTAGGTTTAGATTTGGGGTTAGGTTTAGATTTGGGGTTTAGATTTGGGGTTAGGTTTAGATTTGGGGTTAGGTTTAGATCTGGGGTTTAGATTTGGGGTTAGGTTTAGATTTGGGGTTAGGTTTAGATTTGGGGTTAGGTTTAGATCTGGGGTTTAGATTTGGGGTTAGGTTTAGATTTGGGGTTAGGGGTTGGGGTTAGGTTTAGATTTGGGGTTAGGTTTAGATTTGGGGTTAGGTTTAGTTTTGGGGTTAGGGGTTGGGGTTAGGTTTAGATCTGGGGTTAGGTTTAGATTTGGGGTTTATATTTAGGGTTAGGTTTAGATTTAGGCTTAGGGGTTGGGGTTAGGTTTAGATTTGGGGTTAGGTTTAGATTTGGGGTTAGGAGATGGGGTTAGGTTTAGATTTGGGGTTAGGTTTAGATTTGGGGTTTAGATTTAAGGTTAGGTTTAGATTTGGGGTTTAGATTTGGGGTAGGGGTTGGGGTTAGGTTTAGATTTGGGGTTTAGATTTGGGGTTAGGTTTAGATTTGGGGTTAGGGGTTGGGGTTAGGTTTAGATTTGGGGTTAGGTTTAGATTTGGGGTTAGGGGTTGGGTTTAGGTTTAGATTTGGGGTTAGGTTTAGATTTGGGGTTAGGGGTTGGGGTTAGGTTTAGATTTGGGGTTAGGTTTAGATTTGGGGTTTAGATTTGGGGTTAGGTTTAGATTTGGCGTTAGGTTTAGTTTTGGGGTTAGGGGTTGGGGTTAGGTTTAGATTTGGGGTTAGGTTTAGATTTGGGGTTAGGTTTAGATTTGGGGTTAGGGGTTGGGGTTAGGTTTAGATTTGGGGTTTATATTTGGGGTTAGGTTTAGATTTGGGGTTAGGGGTTGGGGTTAGGTTTAGAATTGGGGTTAGGTTTAGATTTGGGGTTTAGATTTGGGGTTAGGTTTAGATTTGGGGTTAGGTTTAGATCTGGGGTATAGATTTGGGGTTAGGTCTAGATTTGGGGTTAGGGGTTGGGGTTAGGTTTAGATTTGGGGTTAGGTTTAGATTTGGGGTTAGGGGTTGGGGTTAGGTTTAGATTTGGGTTAGGTTTAGATTTGGGGTTAGGGGTTGGGGTTAGGTTTAGATTTGGGGTTAGATTTAGATTTGGGGTTTAGATTTGGAATTAGGTTTAGATTTGGGGTTAGGTTTAGATTTGGGGTTTAGATATGGGCTTAGGTTTAGATTTGGGGTTAGGTTTAGATTTGGGGTTTAGATTTGGGGTTAGGTTTAGATTTGGGGTTAGGAGTTGGGGTTAGGTTTAGATTTGGGGTTTAGATTTGGGGTTAGGTTTAGATTTGGGGTTTAGATTTGGGGTTAGGTTTAGATTTGGGGTTAGGGGTTGGGGTTAGGTTTAGATTTGGGGTTAGGGTTAGATTTGGGGTTAGGTTTAGATTTGGGGTTAGGGGTTGGGGTTAGGTTTAGATTTGGGGTTAGGTTTAGATTTGGGGTTAGGGGTTGGGTTTAGGTTTAGATTTGGGGTTAGGTTTAGATTTGGGGTTAGGGGTTGGGGTTAGGTTTAGATTTGGGGTTAGGTTTAGATTTGGGGTTTAGATTTGGGGTTAGGTTTAGATTTGGGGTTTCGATTTGGGGTTAGGTTTAGATTATGGGTTAGGGGTTGGGCTTAGGTTTAGATTTGGTGTTAGGTTTAGATTTGAGGTTTAGATTTGGAATTAGGTTTAGATTTGGGGTTAGGTTTAGATTTGGGGTTTAGATATGGGCTTAGGTTTAGATTTGGGGTTAGGTTTAGATTTGGGGTTTAGATTTGGGGTTAGGTTTAGATTTGGGGTTAGGAGTTGGGGTTAGGTTTAGATTTGGGGTTTAGATTTGGGGTTAGGTTTAGATTTGGGGTTAGGTTTAGATTTGGGGTTTAGATTTGGGGTTAGGTTTAGATTTGGGGTTAGGGGTTGTGGTTAGGTTTAGATTTGGGGTTTAGATTTGGGGTTAGGTTTAGATTTGGGGTTAGGGGTTGGGGTTAGGTTTAGATTTGTGGTTAGGTTTAGATTTGGGGTTTAGATTTGGGGTTAGGTTTAGATTTGGGGTTTAGATTTGCGGTTAGGTTTAGATTTGGGGTTAGGGGTTGGGGTTAGGTTTAGATTTGGGGTTAGGTTTAGATTTGGGATTAGGGGTTGAGGTTAGGTTTAGATTTGGGGTTAGGTTTAGATTTAGGGTTAGGGGTTGGGGTTAGGTTTAGATTTCGGGTTAGGTTTAGATTTGGGATTTAGATTTGGGCTTAGGTTTAGATTTGGGGTTTAGATTTGGGGTTAGGTTTAGATTTGGGGTTAGGTTTAGATCTGGGGTTTAGATTTGGGGTTAGGTTTAGATTTGGGGTTAGGTTTAGATTTGGGGTTAGGTTTAGATTTGGGGTTAGGGGTTGGGGTTAGGTTTAGATTTGGGGTTAGGGGTTGGGGTTAGGTTTAGATGTGGGTTTAGGTTTAGATTTGGGGTTAGGGGTTGTGGTTAGGTTTAGATTTGGGGTTTATATTTGGGGTTAGGTTTAGATTTGGGGTTAGGGGTTGGGGTTAGGTTTAGATTTGTGGTTAGGTTTAGATTTGGGGTTTAGATTTGGGGTTAGGTTTAGATTTGGGGTTAGGGGTTGGGGTTAGGTTTAGATTTGGGGTTAGGTTTAGATTTGGGGTTTAGATTTGGGGTTAGGTTTAGATTTGGGGTTTAGATTTGCGGTTAGGTTTAGATTTGGGGTTAGGGGTTGGGGTTAGGTTTAGATTTGGGGTTAGGTTTAGATTTGGGGTTAGGTTTAGTTTTGGGGTTAGGGGTTGGGTTTAGGTTTAGATTTGGGGTTAGGTTTAGATTTGGGGTTAGGGGTTGGGGTTAGGTTTAGATTTGGGGTTAGGTTTAGATTTGGGGTTAGGTTTAGTTTTGGGGTTAGGGGTTGGGGTTAGGTTTAGATTTGGGGTTAGGTTTAGATTTGGGGTTAGGGGTTGGGGTTAGGTTTAGATTTGGGGTTAGGTTTAGATTTGGGGTTAGGTTTAGATTTGGGGTTTAGATTTAGGGTTAGGTTTAGATTTGGGCTTAGGGGTTGGGGTTAGGTTTAGATTTGGGGTTAGGTTTAGATTTGGGCTTAGGGGTTGGGGTTAGGTTTAGATTTGGGGTTAGGTTTAGATTTGGGGTTAGGAGATGGGGTTAGGTTTAGATTATGGGTTAGGTTTAGATTTGGGGTTTAGATTTGGGGTTAGGTTTAGATTTGGGGTTTAGATTTGGGGTAGGGGTTGGGGTTAGGTTTAGATTTGGGGTTTAGATTTGGGGTTAGGTTTAGATTTGGGGTTAGGGGTTGGGGTTAGGTTTAGATTTGGGGTTAGGTTTAGATTTGGGGTTAGGGGTTGGGTTTAGGTTTAGATTTGGGGTTAGGTTTAGATTTGGGGTTAGGGGTTGGGGTTAGGTTTAGATTTGGGGTTAGGTTTATATTTGGTGTTTAGATTTGGGGTTAGGTTTAGTTTTGGGGTTAGGTTTATATTTGGTGTTTAGATTTGGGGTTAGGTTTAGATTTGGGGTTAGGTTTAGTTTTGGGGTTTAGATTTGGGGTTAGGTTTAGATTTGGGGTTAGGTTTAGATTTGGGGTTAGGTTTAGATTTGGGGTTAGGGGTTGGGGTTAGGTTTAGATTTGGGGTTTATATTTGGGGTTAGGTTTAGATTTGGGGTTAGGGGTTGGGGTTAGGTTTAGAATTGGGGTTAGGTTTAGATTTGGGGTTTAGATTTGGGGTTAGGTTTAGATTTGGGGTTAGGTTTAGATCTGGGGTATAGATTTGGGGTTAGGTCTAGATTTGGGGGTTAGGGGTTGGGGTTAGGTTTAGATTTGGGGTTAGGTTTAGATTTGCGGTTAGGGGTTGGGGTTAGGTTTAGATTTGGGTTAGGTTTAGATTTGGGGTTAGGGGTTGGGGTTAGGTTTAGATTTGGGGTTAGGTTTAGATTTGGGGTTAGGTTTAGATTTGGGGTTAGGGGTTGGGGTTAGGTTTAGATTTGGGGTTTATATTTGGGGTTAGGTTTAGATTTGGGGTTAGGGGTTGGGGTTAGGTTTAGAATTGGGGTTAGGTTTAGATTTGGGGTTAGGGGTTGGGGTTAGGTTTAGATTTGGGGTTAGGGGTTGGGGTTAGGTTTAGATTTGGGGTTAGGGTTAGATTTGGGGTTAGGTTTAGATTTGCGGTTAGGGGTTGGGGTTAGGTTTAGATTTGGGGTTAGGTTTAGATTTGGGGTTAGGGGTTGGGTTTAGGTTTAGATTTGGGGTTAGGTTTAGATTTGGGGTTAGGGGTTGGGGTTAGGTTTAGATTTGGGGTTAGGTTTAGATTTGGGGTTTAGATTTGGGGTTAGATTTAGATTTGGGGTTTAGATTTGGGGTTAGGTTTAGATTATGGGTTAGGGGTTGGGCTTAGGTTTAGATTTGGTGTTAGGTTTAGATTTGAGGTTTAGATTTGGAATTAGGTTTAGATTTGGGGTTAGGTTTAGATTTGGGGTTTAGATATGGGCTTAGGTTTAGATTTGGGGTTAGGTTTAGATTTGGGGTTTAGATTTGGGGTTAGGTTTAGATTTGGGGTTAGGAGTTGGGGTTAGGTTTAGATTTGGGGTTTAGATTTGGGGTTAGGTTTAGATTTGGGGTTAGGTTTAGATTTGGGGTTTAGATTTGGGGTTAGGTTTAGATTTGGGGTTAGGGGTTGTGGTTAGGTTTAGATTTGGGGTTTAGATTTGGGGTTAGGTTTAGATTTGGGGTTAGGGGTTGGGGTTAGGTTTAGATTTGTGGTTAGGTTTAGATTTGGGGTTTAGATTTGGGGTTAGGTTTAGATTTGGAGTTTAGATTTGGGGTTAGGTTTAGATTTGGGGTTAGGGGTTGGGGTTAGGTTTAGATTTGGGGTTAGGTTTAGATTTGGGATTAGGGGTTGAGGTTAGGTTTAGATTTGGGGTTAGGTTTAGATTTAGGGTTAGGGGTTGGGGTTAGGTTTAGATTTCGGGTTAGGTTTAGATTTGGAATTTAGATTTGGGGTTAGGTTTAGATTTGGGGTTTAGATTTGGGGTTAGGTTTAGATTTGGGGTTAGGGGTTGGGGTTAGGGTTAGATTTGGGGTTAGATTTAGATTTGGGGTTAGGGGTTGGGGTTAGGTTTAGATTTGGGGTTTAGATTTGGGGTTTAGATTTGGGGTTAGGTTTAGATTTGGGGTTAGCTTTAGATTTGGGGTTTAGATTTGGGGTTAGGTTTAGATTTGGGGTTAGGGGTTGGGGTTAGGTTTAGATTTGGGGTTAGGTTTAGATTTGGGGTTTAGATTTGGGGTTAGGTTTAGATTTGGGGTTAGGTTTAGTTTTGGGGTTAGGGGTTGGGGTTAGGTTTAGATTTGGGGTTAGGTTTAGATTTGGGGTTAGGGGTTGGGCTTAGGTTTAGATTTGGGGTTTAGATTTGGGGTTAGGTTTAGATTTGGGGTTAGGTTTAGATCTGGGGTATAGATTTGGGGTTAGGTCTAGATTTGGGGTTAGGGGTTGGGGTTAGGTTTAGATTTGGGGTTAGGTTTAGATTTGCGGTTAGGGGTTGTGGTTAGGTTTAGATTTGGGTTAGGTTTAGATTTGGGGTTAGGGGTTGGGGTTAGGTTTAGATTTGGGGTTAGGTTTAGATTTGGGATTTAGATTTGGGGTTAGGTTTAGATTTGGGGTTTAGATTTGCGGTTAGGTTTAGATTTGGGGTTAGGGGTTGGGGTTATGTTTAGATTTGGGGTTAGGTTTAGATTTGGGATTAGGGGTTGAGGTTAGGTTTAGATTTTGGGGTTAGGTTTAGATTTGGGGTTTAGATTTGGGGTTAGGTTTAGATTTGGGGATAGGGGTTGGGGTTAGGTTTAGATTTGGGGTTAGGTTTAGATTTTGGGGTTTAGATTTGGGGTTAGGTTTAGATTTGGGTTAGGTTTAGATCTGGGGTTTAGATTTGGGGTCAGGTTTAGATTTGGGGTTAGGTTTAGATTTGGGGTTTAGATTTGGGGTTAGGTTTAGATTTGGGGTTAGGGGTTGGGGTTAGGTTGTAGATTTGGGGTTAGGTTTAGATTTGGGGTTTAGATTTGTGGTTAGGTTTAGATTTGGGATTAGGTTTAGGGATTTGGGGTTAGGGGTTGGGGTTAGGTTTAGATTTGGGGTTAGGTTTAGATTTGGGGTTAGGTTTAGATTTGGGGTTTAGATTTCGGGTTAGGTTTAGATTTGGGGGTTAGGGGTTGGGGTTAGGTTTAGATTTGGGGTTAGGGTTTAGATTTGGGGTTAGGAGATGGGGTTAGGTTTAGATTTGGGGTTAGGTTTAGATTTGGGGTTTAGATTTGGGGTTAGGTTTAGATTTGGGGTTTAGATTTGGGGTAGGGGTTGGGGTTAGGTTTAGATTTGGGGTTTAGATTTGGAGTTAGGTTTAGATTTGGGGTTAGGGTTGGGGTTAGGTTTAGATTTGGGGTTAGGTTTAGATTTGGGGTTGGGTTTAGATTTGGGGTTAGGGGTTGGGTTAGGTTTAGATTTGGGGTTAGGTTTTAGATTTGGGGTTAGGGTTGGGGTTTAGGTTTAGATTTGGGGTTAGGTTTAGATTTGGGGTTAGGGGTTGGGGTTAGGTTTAGATTTTGGGGTTAGGTTTAGATTTGGGGTTAGGTTTAGATTTGGGGGTTAGGGGTTGTGGTTAGGTTTAGATTTGGGGTTAGGTTTAGATTTGGGGTTAGGGGTTGGGGTTTAGGTTTAGATTTGGGGTTAGGTTTAGATTTGGGGTTAGGGGTTGGGGTTAGGTTTAGATTTGGGGTTAGGTTTAGATTTGGGGTTAGGGGTTGGGGTTAGGTTTAGATTTGGGGTTTATATTTGGGGTTAGGTTTAGATTTGGGGTTAGGGGTTGGGGTTAGGTTTAGAATTGGGGTTAGGTTTAGATTTGGGGTTTAGATTTGGGGTTAGGTTTAGATTTTGGGGTTTAGATTTGGGTTAGGTTTAGATTTGGTGTTAGGTTTAGATTTGGGGTTAGGGGTTGGGGTTAGGTTTAGATCTTGGGGTTTATATTTGGGTTAGGTTTAGATTTGGGTTAGGGTTGGGGTTAGGTTTAGAATTGGGGTTAGGTTTAGATTTGGGGTTTAGATTTGGGGTTAGGTTTAGATCTGGGGTATAGATTTGGGGTTAGGTCTAGATTTGGGGTTAGGGGTTGGGGTTAGGTTTAGATTTGGGGTTAGGTTTAGATTTGCGGTTAGGGGTTGGGGTTAGGTTTAGATTTGGGTTAGGTTTAGATTTGGGGTTAGGGGTTGGGGTTAGGTTTAGATTTGGGGTTAGGTTTAGATTTGGGGTTAGGTTTAGATTTGGGGTTAGGGGTTGGGGTTAGGTTTAGATTTGGGGTTTATATTTGGGGTTAGGTTTAGATTTGGGGTTAGGGGTTGGGGTTAGGTTTAGATTTGGGGTTAGGTTTAGATTTGGGGTTTAGATTTGGGGTTAGGTTTTAGATTTGGGGTTAGGGGGTTGGGGTTAGGTTTAGATTTGGGGTTAGGGTTAGATTTGGGGTTAGGTTTAGATTTGGGGGTTAGGGGTTGGGGTTAGGTCTTAGATTTGGGGTTAGGGGTTGGGGTTTAGGTTTAGGTTTGGGGTTAGGTTTAGATTTGGGGTTTAGTTTTGGAATTAGGTTTAGATTTGGGGTTAGGTTTAGATTTGGGGTTTAGATATGGGCTTAGGTTTAGATTTGGGGTTAGGTTTAGATTTGGGGGTTTAGATTTGGGGTTAGGTTTAGATTTGGGGTTAGGAGTTGGGGTTAGGTTTAGATTTGGGGTTTAGATTTGGGGTTAGGTTTAGATTGGGGGTTTAGATTTGGGGTTAGGTTTAGATTTGGGGTTAGGGGTTGGGGTTAGGTTTAGATTTGGGGTTAGGGTTAGATTTGGGGTTAGGTTTAGATTTGGGGTTAGGGGTTGGGTTTAGGTTAGATTTGGGGTTAGGTTTAGATTTGGGGTTAGGGGTTGGGTTTAGGTTTAGATTTGGGGTTAGGTTTAGATTTGGGGTTTAGATTTGGGGTTAGGTTTAGATTTGGGGTTAGGAGTTGGGGTTAGGTTTAGATTTGGAGTTTAGATTTGGGGTTAGGTTTAGATTTGGGGTTAGGTTTAGATTTGGGGTTTAGATTTGGGGTTAGGTTTAGATTTGGGGTTAGGGGTTGTGGTTAGGTTTAGATTTGGGGTTTAGATTTGGGGTTAGGTTTAGATTTGGGGTTAGGGGTTGGGGTTAGGTTTAGATTTGTGGTTAGGTTTAGATTTGGGTTTAGATTTGGGGTTAGGTTTAGATTTGGGGTTAGGGATTGGGGTTAGGGTTAGATTTGGGGTTAGGTTTAGATTTGGGGTTTAGATTTGGGGTTAGGTTTAGATTTGGGGTTAGGTTTAGATTTGGGGTTTAGATTTGGGGTTAGGTTTAGATTTGGGGTTTAGATTTGGGTTAGGTTTAGATTATGGGTTAGGGGTTGGGCTTAGGTTTAGATTTGGTGTTTAGGTTTAGATTTGAGGTTTAGATTTGGAATTAGGTTTAGATTTGGGGTTAGGTTTAGATTTGGGGTTTAGATATGGGCTTAGGTTTAGATTCGGGTTAGGTTTAGATTTGGGGTTTAGATTTGGGGTTAGTTTAGATTTGGGGTTAGGAGTTGGGGTTAGGTTTAGATTTGGAGTTTAGATTTGGGGTTAGGTTTAGATTTGGGGTTAGGGGTTGGGGTTAGGTTTAGATTTGGGGTTTAGATTTGGGGTTTAGATTTGGGGTTAGGTTTTAGATTTGGGGTTAGCTTTAGATTTGGGGTTTAGATTTGGGGTTAGGTTTAGATTTGGGGTTAGGGGCTGGGGTTAGGTTTAGATTTGGGGTTAGGTTTAGATTTGGGGTTTAGATTTGGGGTTAGGTTTAGATTTGGGGTTAGGTTTAGATTTGGGGTTTAGATTTGGGGTTATCTTTAGATTTTGGCTTAGGGGTTAGGGTTAGGTTTAGATTTGGGGTTAGGTTTAGATTTGGGGTTTAGATTTGGGGTTAGGTTTAGATTTGGGGTTTAGATTTGGGGTTAGGGTTTAGATTTGGGGTTAGGGGTTGGGGTTAGGTTTAGATTTGGGGTTAGGTTTAGATTTGGGGTTTAGATTTGGGGTTAGGTTTAGATTTCGGGTTTAGATTTGGGGTTAGGGGTTGGGGTTAGGTTTAGATTTGGGGTTTAGATTTGGGGTTAGGTTTAGATTTGGGTTAGGGGTTGGGGTTAGGTTTAGATTTGGGGTTGGGTTTAGATTTGATTAGGTGTAGATTTGGGGTTAGGGGTTGGGGTTAGGTTTAGATTTTGGGTTAGGTTTAGATTTGGGGTTTAGATTTGTGTTTAGGTTTTGATTAGGGGTTAGGTTTAGATTTGGGGTTTAGATTTGGGGTTAGGTTTAGATTTGGTGTTAGGGGTTGCGGTTAAATTTAGATTTGGGGTTAGGTTTAGATTTGGGGTTTAGATTTGGGGTTAGGTTTAGATTTGGGGTTAGGGGTTGCGGTTAGGTTTAGATTTGGGTTAGGTTTAGTTTTGGGGTTAGGAGTTGGGGTTAGGTTTAGATTTGGGGTTTAGATTTGGGGTTAGGTTTAGATTTGGGGTTAGGGTTTGGGGTTAGGTTTAGATTTGGGGTTAGGTTTAGATTTAGGGTTTAGATTTGGGGTTAGGTTTAGATTTGGGGTTAGGGGTTGGGGTTAGGTTTAGATTTGGGGTTAGGTTTAGATTTGGGGTTTAGATTTGGGGTTAGGTGTTAGATTTGGTGTTTAGATTTGGGGTTAGGTTTAGATTTGGGGTTTAGATTTGCGGTTAGGTTTAGATTTGGGGTTAGGGTTGGGGTTAGGTTTGATTTGGGGTTAGGTTTAGATTTGGGATTAGGGGTTGAGGTTAGGTTTAGATTTGGGGTTAGGTTTAGATTTAGGGTTAGAGGTTGGGGTTAGGTTTAGATTTCGGGTTAGGTTTAGATTTGGGATTTAGATTTGGGGTTAGGTTTAGATTTGGGGTTTAGATTTGGGGTTTAGTTTAGATTTGGGGTTAGGGGTTGGGGTTAGGTTTAGATTTGGGGTTTGATTTAGATTTGGGGTTAGGGGTTGGGGTTAGGTTTAGATTTGGGGTTTAGATTTGGGGTTTAGTTTAGATTTGGGGTTAGGTGTTGGGGTTAGGTTTAGATTTGGGGTTAGGTTTAGATTTGGGGTTAGGGGTTGGGGTTAGTTTTAGATTTGGGGTTTAGATTTGGGGTTTAGATTTGGGGTTAGCTTTAGATTTGGGGTTAGCTTTAGATTTGGGGTTTAGATTTGGGGTTAGGTTTAGATTTGGGGTTAGGGGTTGGGGTTAGGTTTAGATTTGGGGTTAGGTTTAGATTTGGGGTTTAGATTTGGGGTTAGGTTTAGATTTGGGGTTAGGTTTAGTTTTGGGGTTAGGGGTTGGGGTTAGGTTTAGATTTGGGGTTAGGTTTAGATTTGGGGTTAGGTTTAGATTTGGGGTTAGGGGTTGGGCTTAGGTTTAGATTTGGGGTTTATATTTGGGGTTAGGTTTAGATTTGGGGTTAGGGGTTGGGGTTAGGTTTAGAATTGGGGTTAGGTTTAGATTTGGGGTTTAGATTTGGGGTTAGGTTTAGATCTGGGTATAGATTTGGGGTTAGGTCTAGATTTGGGGTTAGGGGTTGGGGTTAGGTTTAGATTTGGGGTTAGGTTTAGATTTGCGGTTAGGGTTGGGGTTAGGTTTAGATTTGGGTAGGTTTAGATTTGGGGTTAGGGGTTGGGGTTAGGATTAGATTTGGGGTTATGTTTAGATTTGGGGTTTTGATTTGGGGTTAGGTTTAGATTTGGGGTTAGGTTTAGATTTGGGGTTTAGATTTGGGGTTAGGTTTAGATTTGGGGTTAGGGGTTGGGCTTAGGTTTAGATTTGGGGTTATGTTTAGATTTTGGGGTTTAGATTTGGGGTTAGGTTTAGATTAGGGGTTAGGTTTAGATCTGGGGTTTAGATTTGGGGTTTAGGTTTAGATTTGGGGTTAGGTTTAGATTTGGGGTTAGTTTTAGATTTGGGGTTAGGGGTTGGGGTTAGGTTTAGATTTGGGGTTAGGGGTTGGGGTTAGGTTTAGATGTGGGTTTAGGTTTAGATTTGGGTTAGGGGTTGTGGTTAGGTTTAGATTTGGGGTTTATATTTGGGGTTAGGTTTAGATTTGGGGTTAGGGGTTGGGGTTAGGTTTAGATTTGTGGTTAGGTTTAGATTTGGGGTTTAGATTTGGGGTTAGGTTTAGATTTGGGGTTAGGGGTTGGGGTTAGGTTTAGATTTGGGGTTAGGTTTAGATTTGGGGTTTAGATTTGGGGTTAGGTTTAGATTTGGGGTTTAGATTTGCGGTTAGGTTTAGATTTGGGGTTAGGGGTTGGGGTTAGGTTTAGATTTGGGTTAGGTTTAGATTTGGGGTTAGGTTTAGTTTTGGGGTTAGGGGTTGGGTTTAGGTTTAGATTTGGGGTTAGGTTTAGATTTGGGGTTAGGGGTTGGGGTTAGGTTTAGATTTGGGGTTAGGTTTAGATTTGGGGTTAGGTTTAGTTTTGGGGTTAGGGGTTGGGGTTAGGTTTAGATTTGGGGTTAGGTTTAGATTTGGGGTTAGGGGTTGGGGTTAGGGTTTAGATTTGGGGTTAGGTTTAGATTTGGGGTTTATATTTAGGGTTAGGTTTAGATTTAGGCTTAGGGGTTGGGGTTAGGTTTAGATTTGGGGTTAGGTTTAGATTTGGGGTTAGGAGATGGGGTTAGGTTTAGATTTGGGGTTAGGTTTAGATTTGGGGTTTAGATTTGGGGTTAGGTTTAGATTTGGGGTTTAGATTTGGGGTAGGGGTTGGGGTTAGGTTTAGATTTGGGGTTTAGATTTGGGGTTAGGTTTAGATTTGGGGTTAGGGGTTGGGGGTTAGGTTTAGATTTGGGGTTAGGTTTAAATTTGGGGTTAGGGGTTGGTGGGTTAGGTTTAGATTTGGGGTTAGGTTTAGATTTGGGGGTTAGGGGTTGGGTTTAGGTTTAAGATTTGGGGTTAGGTTTAGATTTGGGGTTAGGGGTTGGGGTTAGGTTTAGATTTGGGGTTAGGTTTAGATTTGGGGTTTAGATTTGGGGTTAGGTTTAGATTTGGCGTTAGGTTTAGTTTTGGGGTTAGGGGTTGGGGTTAGGTTTAGATTTGGGGTTAGGTTTAGATTTGGGGTTAGGTTTAGATTTGGGGGTTAGGGGTTGGGGTTAGGTTTAGATTTGGGGTTTATATTTGGGGTTAGGTTTAGATTTGGGGGTTAGGGGTTGGGGTTAGGTTTAGAATTGGGGTTAGGTTTAGATTTGGGGTTTAGATTTGGGGTTAGGTTTAGATTTGGGGTTAGGTTTAGATCTGGGGTATAGATTTGGGGTTAGGTCTAGATTTGGGGTTAGGGGTTGGGGTTAGGTTTAGATTTGGGGTTAGGTTTAGATTTGGGGTTAGGGGTTGGGGTTAGGTTTAGATTTGGGTTAGGTTTAGATTTGGGGTTAGGGGTTGGGGTTAGGTTTAGATTTGGGGTTAGATTTAGATTTGGGGTTTAGATTTGGAATTAGGTTTAGATTTGGGGTTAGGTTTAGATTTGGGGTTTAGATATGGGCTTAGGTTTAGATTTGGGGTTAGGTTTAGATTTGTGGTTTAGATTTGGGGTTAGGTCTTAGATTTGGGGTTAGGAGTTGGGGTTAGGTTTAGATTTGGGGTTTAGATTTGGGGTTAGGTTTAGATTTGGGGTTTAGATTTGGGGTTAGGTTTAGATTTGGGGTTAGGGGTTGGGGTTAGGTTTAGATTTGGGGTTAGGGTTAGATTTGGGGTAGGTTTAGATTTGGGGTTAGGGGTTGGGTTAGGTTTAGATTTGGGGTTAGGTTTAGATTTGGGGTTAGGGGTTGGGTTTAGGTTTAGATTTGGGGTTAGGTTTAGATTTGGGGTTAGGGGTTGGGGTTAGGTTTAGATTTGGGGTTAGGTTTAGATTTGGGGTTTAGATTTGGGGTTAGGTTTAGATTTGAGGTTTAGATTTGGGGTTAGGTTTAGATTATGGGTTAGGGGTTGGGCTTAGGTTTAGATTTTGGTGTTAGGTTTAGATTTGAGGTTTAGATTTGGAATTAGGTTTAGATTTGGGGTTAGGTTTAGATTTGGGGTTTAGATATGGGCTTAGGTTTAGATTTGGGGTTAGGTTTAGATTTA